>NC_071271.1:26986825-27014325 GCF_023375685.1 Ictalurus furcatus
TCGTATATCGTACCGTATAGTGTATATTGTATCGTATATCTATCGTATCGTATAGTGTATATTGTATCGTATATCGTACCGTATAGTGTATATTGTATCGTATATCGTACCGTATAGTGTATATTGTATCGTATATCTATCGTATCGTATAGTGTATATTGTATCGTATATCGTACTGTATAGTGTATATTGTATCGTATATCTATCGTATATCGTATCGTATAGTGTATATTGTATCGTATATCATATCGTATAGTGTATATTGTATCGTATATCTATCGTATATCGTATCGTATAGTGTATATTGTATCGTATATCTATCGTATAGTGTATATTGTATCGTATATCTATCGTATAGTGTATATTGTATCATATATCGTATCGTATAGTGTATATTGTATCGTATATCGTACCGTATAGTGTATATTGTATCGTATATTGTACTGTATAGTGTATATTGTATCGTATATCTATCGTATCGTATAGTGTATATTGTATCGTATATCGTATCGTATAGTGTATATTGTATCGTATATCGTACCGTATAGTGTATATTGTATCGTATATCTATCGTATAGTGTATATTGTATCGTATATCGTACCGTATAGTGTATATTGTATCGTATATCTATCGTATAGTGTATATTGTATCGTATATCTATCGTATAGTGTATATTGTATCGTATATCGTATCGTATAGTGTATATTGTATCGTATATCTATCGTATAGTGTATATTGTATCGTATATCGTACCGTATAGTGTATATTGTATCGTATATCTATCGTATAGTGTATATTGTATCGTATATCGTACCGTATAGTGTATATTGTATCGTATATCGTATCGTATAGTGTATATTGTATCGTATATCGTATCGTATAGTGTATATCGATCGTATATCGTATCGTATAGTGTATATTGTATCGTATATCGTACCGTATAGTGTATATTGTATCGTATATCTATCGTATAGTGTATATTGTATCGTATATCGTACCGTATAGTGTATATTGTATCGTATATCTATCGTATAGTGTATATTGTATCGTATATCTATCGTATAGTGTATATTGTATCGTATATCGTATCGTATAGTGTATATCGATCGTATATCGTATCGTATAGTGTATATTGTATCGTATATCGTATCGTATAGTGTATATCGATCGTATATCGTATCGTATACAGTGATTCAGCAGCTGTGCAACAATAACGGAAACAAAGATAAATAAAAATAAAGATTTGCAGGTGTTCACCTTGTGCTTGTGACTTCAGTCCCAGCGTTGCAGTGTCATGTTCTCTGTTTCATGACATTTGATTTGGTGTAAAAATATTATTTCTGTCTGATTCAGGATAATAAATATCTAGGCTCCAGCTCGCTGCTTGAACTCTAAGATCGTGAAACTCATTTATAGAGGAGAGGAAGTGTGTGTACTGAAATTCTACCCAAAGTTCACGTGAGTGACGAGCGATCGTTCATTTTCATCCTTTTCTACACGCGTGTGCGACACTGAGCCACGATTTCCGCACCAAACAGCATTAAAAATCGAAAGTTTTCTCAGTTCTACGTAAAGGGTATGTATGACGTATGCCGCTGTAGACAAATCCAAACCGACTGTCTCGAATGATTCCTCGGACCAATGAGACAAACGACTCATCACCTGCTAGCGTGAACGCACGGTAACTCCCACAAAAATGTGGAGAACTGCCAGCTGTAGATCGGATTTAGTCGGTTATCAGACGCGAGCGTTACCATGTCTCCGGGTCGGTCAGCGAATCCTCCCGTCTCCTCGTCCTGACACGCCAAGATAAACGTCCTCAGCTTGGCTTTATCGATCCAGTGAATCCTGCCGATGATCTTCAGCGCAGCGAGAACCCACCACGAGTAGCACACATCCGGCAGCTGACAACACACACACACACACACACACACACACATCAGTATATAGAACCTTATCTCTTAACTCTTATCTGTACGATAAAACCATCAATACATTGTGACTCACACACACACACACACACACACACAGACAGACAGAGGAGGACGGATTAACACCCACTCAGTCTCAGACAGACAGATATTATCATTCTGATGTATCAGACTGGACCTGGGTCCACAGGGCCGGTGTTTAATTCTCTCTCTGCATTTACGCAAAAATCCACAACAGGCTTCTGTGCTTGTGTTTTCACATTTTTAATTATTTCTGTCTCAGCAAAATGTTACCCAGTAACAGAGATTATTCAGCTCACACACACACACACACACACACACACAGAGAATCCGTGGCTATAACAGATATCTAACATCTTTACTCATCATGTGAACATTAAACTCTGCTGTATACACATAACTGCACATCATAATGAAGATCTTAAGTGTTTTTCTCTGTTTTTCCAGGGAACAGTGATAACAGCAGCGGAGGTCAGATCACACAGGAACTCTTCTTCGACCTGGATACCAACAGACTCCTGCGTGAATCATCAGTACGAGCGTTTACACAAGAAATGACGTTTTCAGAAAATCCGTTCAAAATCAATTCAGAAGGACGTTCGTGTCCTTCTCGTGCTCCTGAGTGCGAGCACATTCACACACGAGACTCACTAACGCAGACCTGGACTCCATCGACTTCAGATCAAAGAATCTGCACGGATTACTGGCTTTTATACCTGGAATACACTGGAGACGACACTGTTTACGTGTATTACACGTTTACGTTACAGCTTTACGGCGTGTAGCCGACGCCCTTATCCAGAGCCAATTACAGAAGAGCTTTGGATCAGAAACTCGTCCTCGTGCTAGTTCACTCGCTCGGGACTCAGAGCTCCATCCAGAACATTCCGTCAAAACCACTCGCTAGATTTTATTGGCTTTAATTAAAGAATATAAAGATAAATAAAGCGATTCAACACTCATCCATACACGAAGAGAAATAAAACCAATCGTTCAGTTATGAAGAAAGAAGCAGCAGTGTGTAAACGGAGGACGGGCCGGTCTGTCTGCCTGTCTGTCTGCCTGTCTGTCTGCCTGCCTGTCTGTCTGCCTGTCTGTCTGCCTGTCTGTCTGTCTACAGAGTACAGCTCTGCGCATACAAACACCTCAGCGGATGGAGGATTTATTATTATTATTATTATTATTATTAATAATAATAAATATTTTTATTGCCACAGAAGTGAGTCAAAGTAACTTATTCTGATTTTCAGTCTTTACCCTGACCGCTCGTTGCGTGCCCCCTGCTGTGTGAGGAACGCACTTACAACATATGCACACGAGTACGAAGACAATCAGCTTGACTGAAACTTTTGTAAATCCAGCAGAAATCCTCTGACACAAACCTTTACACCACGATTATTAACAGATTATTAACAGATTATTAACAGGACGTTAACACACCTCACGTGATCAGATTTGGATTGGACTCTGATCACATTAAGGTGCTCACGTGAAGGACTGTTATTCTGATTAAACTCTCAGTCTGTTAACGGATGAGTACGCTTTACATAAAGGTTGGTAGTGAAGTAATAAAGGTGGCGAGTGTGTGTGTGTGTGTGTGTGTGTGTGTGTGTGTGTGCGACCTTCTCGGGTCGGCCGTTGAGGCCTCCAGACGGGAGCTGTCTCTCACACAGCCACCACCCCAACAGATCAGCGTTCACCTGCTGGAGCTGTCCAGTGATGGAGAGGAAACCTGTACAGCAGTAAATCTACACACACACACACACACACACACACACACACACACACACACACACACACACACACACACAGAGCGGAGGAAAATGAAGGCATGACTCAGAGTCAGTGGACTTCCTCATCTCAGTGGCTTTACAGTGTGTGTACACTACAATTATTCCGACAGGATCAGTTTTCCTGAGGTGTGTGTGTTCAGTGTTGTAGTTAGAGGATGTGTATGTGTGTGTGTGTATGTGTGTGTGTGTGTGTGTGTGTGTGTGTGTGTCTGTATGTGTGAGTGTGTTCTGACCTGTCCAGCGTGAGACTCAGAGCCGGGTCTGCAGCCGAAACCTCCATCAAAGTTCATGCAGGACAAAACAAACTGCACCGCTTTATCCACATCCACCGCATCCAACCTGCCCTGAAACACACACACACACACGCGCACGCACACACACACACACACACCTCTTTTTAATTTTATCTTTCAGTGTTCAGATTTAAACAGTTTACTGGGTATCTGATTAAACCTCCCTCCTCCTTCATCCCTCCATCCTTTATTCTGTCTTTCATCCATTTTTCTTTTTTATCTTACTTTATTTCTGTCTTCCATTGTTTTTCTCTTTCTCTCTCTCTCTTACTTTTATCCCTCTATTTCTATATTACACTTTTATTATTATTATTATTATTATTATTATTATTATTACTCTCTTTTTCATCTTTCCATCCCTCCATCATGTTTAGCTCTTCACTCTACTTCTTTTTCTTCTTCCCTCTTTTCCTTCATTTCCAAATCCTCTATATTGTCAGTCAGGAGAAAGGGGTGTGGCCCCAGCCCATGTGACCCACCGCCTCACTTCCTGGTGTCACTGTGTTTTTTTCTAAAGTACTTCCTGTTCTTCTTCACAGTAACGGTTCAGCCTGACGGTGGGAAAAGGATCTGTTTTTTAGTTCTTAGTACCTTAAAGGTTCCTGTTTGATTTATAACAGTAAAGCATTTTTATTATTTATAATACATTCTTCTCCTTATTATTATTATTATTAAAAGCTTAAACCTGCTTGTGCTGAATTAAAATAAAGTTGTGCACAATAATAGATTTGATGAAATAAATATAGTATAAAACAATGAAGCTGTATTAAAGGTGTTTAAACAGGAAGAGGAGGAGTGTGTACCAGCAGCGCGAGCGTGGCCACGGCACAGAAGGAGAACCTCGTATCGATCTCACCTGAGGAACACAGACCAACACACCTGTACAGTTTAGATTGTAGTAACGATGTTCACATGTTTATTTATATTCCATAACAATTTGCTGCTCAGACGATATCTCTTCTCACCTGATTGGCTCACAGGCTCATTTGCATAAAGTCATCACTAAATAAATGATTCTCTAATTAAATATGATTTTTTTTACCCCACTTGTCTCCTGCGAATGATCCGTCCTCCTGCTGCAGTCCCCGAACGTACTCCACCACCTTATCCACATCGATGGCTTTAACACTGTCGTACAGGGTCAGGATCTGCAATTAATCATCATCATCATCATCATCATCATAACATAAAGAATAATCATCATAATCATAAGAATAATAACAACAATAATCATCATAACATAAAATATAATAATAATAATAATAGTAATAATAATAATAATAATAATAATAGTAATAATAATAATAATAATAATAATAATAATAGTAATAATAATAATAATAATAGTAATAATAATAATAATAGTAATAATAATAATAATAGTAATAATAATAATAATAATAATAATAATAGTAATAATAATAATAATAATAGTAATAATAATAATAATAGTAATAATAATAATAATAATAATAATAATAGTAATAATAATAGTCTGTTCAGTGTAATGTGACGTAAATACGAGGGAGTTTGTTAAATGTCTTTTCCGCCCAAAATATCTACAAAAAACACATAGAAAATTATTAAAATTCCTGGAATTATAATCATCAAACCCATAATATATTATTTCATTTTAAAATGTACTTTTTACATTTTAAAACTTTACTTGTTTTTTTTAAATATAAATTTATATGATTTTAACTGCATGTATGAATTTTCTTTAATATTTTCTAAAAAGTTCAACACATTTACTCACACACAGTGTATCCGGAAAGTATTCCCAGCGCTTCACTTTCCCACATTGTGTGATGTTACAGTCTTATTCCAAAATGGATCACATTCATTATTTTCCTCAAAATTCTACAAACAATTCCCCATAATGACCACGTGAAAGACGTTTGTTTGAAATCTTTGCAAATTTATTAAAAATAAAAAACAAAAAAGCACATGTACATAAGTATTCACAGCCTTTGCTCAATACTCTGTTGACGCACCTTTGGCACCAATTACAGCCTCGAGTCTTTTTGAGAATGATGCTACAAGCTTGGCACACCTATTTCTGGGCAGTTTCTCCCATTCTTCTTTGCAGGACCTCTCAAGCTCCATCAGGTCGGATGGGGAGCGTCGGTGCACAGCCATTTTCAGATCTCTCCAGAGATGTTCAATCGGGTTCAAGTCTGGGCTCTGGCTGGGCCACTCAAGGACATTCACAGAGTTGTCCTGTAGACACTCCTTTGTTATCTTGGCTGTGTTCTTAGGGTCGTTGTCCTGTTGGAAGATGAACCTTCGCCCCAGTCTGAGGTCCAGAGCGCTCTGGAGCAGGTTTTCATCAAGGACGTCTCTGTACATTGCTGCATTCATCTTTCCCTCGATCCTGACTAATCTCCCAGTTCCTGCTGCTGAAAAACATCCCCACAGCATGACGCTGCCACCACCATGCTTCACTGTAGGGATGGTATGGGCCAGGTGATGAGTGGTGCCTGGTTTCCTCCAGACATGACGCTTGTCATTCAGGCCAAAGAGTTCAATCTTTGTTCAATCTTTGGCCTGAGAGTCGTTCAGGTGCCTTTCGGCAAACTCCAGGTGGGCTGTCATGTGCCTTTTACTGAGGAGTGGCTTCCGTCTGGCCACTCTACCATACAGGCCTGATTGGTGGAGTGCTGCAGAGATGGTTGTTCTTCTGGAAGGTTCTCCTCTCTCCACAGAGACACGCTGGAGCTCTGTCAGAGTGACCATCGGGTTTTTGGTCACCTCCCTGACTAAGGCCCTTCTCCCCCGATCGCTCAGTTTGGCCGGGCGGCCAGCTCTAGGAAGAGTCCTGCTGGTTCCAGACTTCTTCCGTTTACGGATGATGGAGGCCACCGTGCTCACAGGGACCTTCAATGCTGCAGAAATGTTTCTGTACCCTTCCCCAGATCTGTGCCTCGATACAATCCTGTCTCGGAGGTCTACAGACAGTTTCTTGGACTTCATGGCTTGGTTTGTGCTCTGACATGCAGTGTTAACTGTGGGACCTTATATAGACAGGTGTGTGCCTTTACAATTCATGTCCAATCAACTGAATTTACCACAGGTGCACTCCAATCAAGCTGTAGCAACATCTCAAGGATGATCAGTGGAAACAGGATGCACCTGACCTCAATTTTGAGTGTCATGGCAAAGGCTGTGAATACTTATGTACGTGTGCTTTTTTTAGTTTTTTATATTTAATAAATTTGCAAAGATTTCAAACAAACGTCTTTCACGTGGTCATTATGGGGAATTGTTAGTAGAATTTTGAGGAAAATAATGAATGTGATCCATTTTGGAATAAGACTGTAACATCACGAAATGTGGGAAAGTGAAGCGCTGGGAATACTTTCCGGATGCACTGTAGATGTGATAAATTGACTTCTTACTGAATAAACTTTCTTGTTTTTTAAATAAATGTATTTGGCTTTACTGCATTTATTAACACATTCACCTGTTTTATAAACTTGTTTGATATTTAAATAAATGTATTTGGATAATTAGTGTTTATAAATCACAGTTACACAAACTGATGAGGTGATGCAGTCTGTGTGTGTGTGACAGAGAGAGACCTGTACAGCACTGAGTGTGTACAGGAGGTGTGTGTGTGTGTGTGAGAGTGAGAGACCTGTACAGCACTGAGTGTGTACAGGAGGTGTGTGTGTGTGTGAGAGTGAGAGACCTGTACAGCACTGAGTGTGTACAGGAGGTGCGGGTCGTGCCCCACACTGGCGCTGATGCCTCCACACTCGTGCTGACTCGCTTTAATGAAGTCGATGATCTCGTCTCGGTTCATTCGCTGCAGCTGAGACATCAGATCCATCACAGTGAGACCCCAATAAATCCCACTCATCCTCAGGTACTCCGACAGGGTGTATTCCTGTATACACACACACACTTCATTAGAGTGTGTTGAGATGAGACTGGAGTGTAATGATGGTGTTGATTATGAACACTCACATAATCGTCTTTTTTGGAGCCGTAGGCAGCAATGTAGTCTGCGTGCTTCTCCAGGAGGAGTGTGTTCGGAGCGTCGGGTTTAATCACCACGTCTTTGACCTGAGTCCCCTGCAACACCACACACACACACACACACACACACACACATGCACCACAATAATAATAATAATAATAATAATAATAATAATAAAACACGATGGTTCAGCCATTTCATTTATCGGTGAAGTGACTCAGAATGAACCTCGACACTGTGATCATTTGAACAGAACTGATCAGCCCAAATATAATCCATTCATAGTTAGATTTTTAATAATGATCAGCACAAACAGGGTGCAGAATGGGTTCAATCTGAAGCTTCCATGTTCTAAACACATCGAGAAAGCTGAATGTTGAACCCCAGACACAGACAGAAATCATGTCATTATAAAGTAAACATGTGTACAGGCATGACAACCGTCATTTAATCTTACTGCACTGACTGGAATTACTTATAGATATAACTTTTTTATTCCATTTATCCCTCAACACGCTTCATCCCACTCGTTCCTCACGGATATTCCCATTATTAACGTTATTCCTTGAATTTGTTTGAAGTTATCGCGCTAGCATCTTCCTTTAAGTGGATTTAACACAGCTGTCTCAGAGTAGACATCATTTAAACATCTCGTTAATCATCTTTGACTAATGTTCATTTTTATCCTTATAATAACTCAAATAAAACACAAATCCGCCGGTAATGTTACATCACTCACCATCCTGACACCGAGGCAGGGAGCTCGCCGTCGCACATTATACACGTCACTGCAGGACCGGAAGCGAAGTCCGCCTTAACACCGAGATACAGTTATAACTAACTTATGACGTTTTCTCTTATTATATATTGTTATAAATATAATACATGTACTTTGTGTTTGTATTACTGTATCTGATTTGAAGTGTGTTGTTTTACTAAGCTTTTAATTTTTTTTTTTTAGGTCTAACAACTACAAACACCATAAACACCCACTATACAGGCTAGTTAGCATCCGGCTAATATTCGCACATTAAATACAGTTTCCTGTTTTATACATATATATTTATATTATGAATATCAATAATATGCAAATAAACAATAATACAGAAAAGTAAAAATCAATAAAAATACTCAAATCTTCTGCTAGTCATTACCGCAGTGAAATGTTAAGTCCTGTGCTTCTCTACTTACTTTTCAGAGTGTACTAAAATAATAATAACATAAAATCACTACTTTTTAGACCTTTAATAACAACAACAACTGGAATATATAATACAAATAGAAAATATTGTATAGCACAAATCTAGATACAGTTTGGGACACACAGTATACTATGTTTAAAATAATAATAATAATCATAATAATAATAATCAGACAATTCTACAATGACATTCTTTGTTCTTTATTTGTTTATTTTTTTGTCCAGGAAGGCATGCTACAATTTACAGCTAGAACTCAAGCCATGTGTTCAATGCCATTTCACACTTTTTTGTTTTCAGTTGCTCAGAAAAAAATCTACGTAATATACAATCATACACAAACGGTTGTGTGTGCATGTGAGTTATCTGATACTCATAACGTTCATGAAACTAACTGAACAAATCATTAGCATATAAAAGCGTTGAGGACAGAGATGCAGAGAACCTGAAGATCTCCACCTGGTGATCTGTTAAGGTCACTTTATAAACGTCAGACACGTTGGACAGCGACTCGTTAAACGATTCATCAGTTAAATGATTATAAACGAGTTATAACGAAGGTCTGTAATAATCCACATGTTAATCTTTAAACCGTGAAGTGCTGCTGCAGGAGGAAGAAGCTCCACGTCTCCACACCGGCGAGTTTCACTGTTTGTATTTGCTGAGATGTTCTCTGGATATGATGAGCCTCTGGATCTGAGCGGTGCCTTCATAAATCTGAGGAAAGGAACAAAAAAAGGATTCGTGAAATAAAGCTGGAAATAAGGTAAACACGTAGGCATCTGGTGTAAATGTGTGAGACACAGTGATGGAGTGAAAAGCGAGCCGTTGTTCTGGAAGGTTCTCTCGCTGACCTGATAGATCTTGGCATCTCTCATCAGTTTTTCGACAGGATACTCGCTGTTGAATCCGTTTCC
The DNA here is from genome assembly GCF_023375685.1 of Ictalurus furcatus. Classification (NCBI taxonomy): domain Eukaryota; kingdom Metazoa; phylum Chordata; class Actinopteri; order Siluriformes; family Ictaluridae; genus Ictalurus; species Ictalurus furcatus. Next base: position 26,996,963 of record NC_071271.1, read on the forward strand.
TCCGAATATCTGCACGGCGTCACACGCCACCTGATTAGCGATGTCTCCAGCGTAGGCCTTAGCGATGGAGGCGTAGTAGGTGTTCTTCCTGCCCTCGTCCACTTCCCATGCTGCTCTCTGATAGGCCAGTCGGGCGAGCTCCACCTTCATCGCCATCTCGGCCAGCATGAACGATATGGCCTGGTGCTGCGGCACGGGGAAAAGAGGTCATCAGAAATACATTTTCAACATGGCCTCCTCCTCCTTCCTACATGTGCACTACACTGTGGGGCTTTCACACACACACACACACACACACACACACACACACACACACACACACACACACACACACACACACACCATCTCATAACAGCTTAGAAATAGTTATTGTAATACTAAAATCAACACTAATAAAATAATTAAAAGTTTATGTTTAATTCTTACTCACTCAGTAAAAATGGATCATTTATTTAAGACACGTCTTCTTACTAAACTAAAATGCTACAATAATATAATATAGTACACATTATTAAGTTTTTGATTGTAATATAGTATTTTAATATTAATATATATGAACACTTTTCATATGAATGATATGTGTATATATATATATATATAAATAAAAATGTTCAGTTCAGTACCTCGGTGAGAAACCGACCAAAAGTTTTTCTCTCTAGTGAATATTTAGTTGCTTCATCCAGCGCTCTCTGTGCGAGACCCACCGCTCCTGCAGCAACCTGAAACACAGAGATAAAGGTGTTATAATAATAATGATTAATTAATATAATCATTAGCATATAATAAACTGATAAAGCGGTCATTTGTCACTTGAGCCCACACGTAGCCCCGCCCCCTTTCCCAGTGCCACGGTAACAAATCTGATAGAAGTACCGATTTATAATCAGGACAATACTGACCACAGAAAAATAAAAAAGTGTGCGTGTTAAGATATTTTAAGCAGAGTTAAATTAAATTAAACACAGGACAGTCTTACAGGAGGGCGTGTCTTGTCGAAGGCTCCCATGGCGATTTTAAACCCCGCCCCCTCTCCGATCAGCACATTCTCTTTAGGGATCCTGACGTCCTCGAAGGTGATGCCGCAAGTGTCGGAGCACCTCTGCCCCATATTCATCTCCTGCACACGGGGACAAAAATAACACCACCATGTAGATAATAAACACTGAACTCAAAAATCATTCAGGTATTCAAAGTAGTACAGGACCTCTGTCATAGTAAGCCCCGCCCAGTCGCTTTACGGCACGTCAGCCCCGCCCCGCCAGGTCGCTTTACAGCAAATCAGCCCTGCCCCGCCAGGTCGCTTTACGGCACGTCAGCCCCGCCCTGCCAGGTCGCTTTTACGGCACATCAGCCCCGCCCTGCCAGGTCGCTTTACGGCACGTCAGCCCCGCCCTGCCAGGTCGCTTTTACGGCACATCAGCCCCGCCCTGCCAGGTCGCTTTACGGCACGTCAGCCCCGCTCTGCCAGGTCGCTTTACGGCACGTCAGCCCCACCCTGCCAGGTCGCTTTACGGCAAATCAGCCCTGCCCCGCCAGGTCACTTTACGGCATGTCAACCCTGCCCTGCCCGGTCGCTTTACGGCAAATCAGCCCCGCCCCGCCAGGTTGCTTTAAGGCACGTCAGCCCCGCCCCGCCAGGTCGCTTTACGGCGTGTCAACCCCGCCCCGCCAGGTCGCTTTACGGCACATCAGCCCCGCCCTGCCCGGTCGCTTTACGGCAAATCAGCCCCGCCCCGCCAGGTCGCTTTACGGCACATCAACCCCGCCCTGCCCGGTCGCTTTACGGCACGTCAACCCCGCCTGGTCGCTTCACATCCAGATGCTAGTGCAAACGCCTGCCCTTATACACCTGCAACACGCTGAGCACCAACACACTTTAAATTCACTAAACGATGTCCGATATATTGATTTATATACCATGGTCTGTCTGAATACTCCATTCTGATTGGCAGGAAGGTGTGCGTTCAAACCGTACAAGGTAGTTGCAGACGCAGAATATTCTCTCACACACACACTCTCTCTCTCTAATAACTATTTATTATAATTCATTCAAATAAATGTAACTTATCGCACTACTTTATCTCCGTGTATGATTTAGAGCAGGTGGAATTCTAGATCTAACGATCCGGATATACAATAACTACCCAGAATTAACCCTTATTTTGATCTTTCCAGTCAAATTCTGTGCTGCACTGGCAGCTTTAACTTGTGAGTGCTGGAGAGCGAGTACGGTGTAAGCAGGATAATCCATGTTCAAAATCGTTTAATGCACACCTAGCCGTGGATTATTCCTTACTTATATAGAGCAGGTCACACATCTGGAATAAAAAGTTCTCACCTTCCTGCCGATCTGAATTCCAGGAGTGTCGACGTCCACGATGAAGCCTGTGAAAGCTTTACTGGCCGGGCATTTAGGGTCAGGGTTAGTACGAGTCAACAGGAAATACCTACACTCACACACACACACACACACACACACACACACACACAATATTACAATGTTAACAAACTGTGTACCACAAAACAGCCCACATGAAACTTGTTTCAGACTGAACCCACATACACACGTCTTAAATACAGTGATAAAGTCGGACTGCACGTGGATTTAAGAATTATTCATTGTTCAGAAGAAAAGAAGGATGATTTTACATCACACTTAAAAATAAAATCAGGTTTGAGTACAAAGACCCAAACAGCAAGACTTCCTCAAATCACTGATGAATAATAATTAGGTACACAATTAGCATGAATTTTATATTATTTATATTAGTAGAGATTAGCATTGGTGACGCAAGCAGAGTTCCGAGTGTGACACTGCCCCCTAGTGACAGAACTCTCCCTCTCCCTATATTAAGTGATGATGAGTGTGGGTGCTAAAGGCTTGTGAAACACAGCTGTGCTTCTGAAGTCTTGAGTCAGGTCACTAAAACCCCGACGTGGATTTTTGACTTCGCGTAAACATTATGTAAATTTGTCCATCACCAGACCTCCGGACCACCGGACCTCCGGACCTCCGGACCACGCCCTGAACCAGTGAACGCACCAGTTTGCTTTTCCTCCGTTGGTGATCCACATCTTCTGTCCGTTGACGATGTACTCGTCTCCTTTCTTCTCAGCACGAGTCTTTATTCCTGCCACATCAGAGCCTGCGCCGGGTTCAGTTACACAGTACGCCTTTACCACACACACACACACACGCAGTGATTACACACACAGCAGCACTGTACAGAGTGCATTGTTAATGATCGGTACTGAATCGGGTCTGAACGTGTGTGTAGTGAATGTGTAAACAGTGTAGAGTGTATTTTCACTTACACACATCAGCGGCTCCTCAGTCATCCTGCCCAAATATTTCTTCTTCTGTTCATCGGTACCGGCGATAATGACGGGCATTTGCTGCGAGAAGAGAAGTATATAGATTTCATTTAGAAATCACAGATTAAAGGAGCAATAGTTGATATTTTTAATTCCTTTTTTCTGATTTCTTATTAAAAAACCCTGGAAGATACGCAGAACATAATGAAACATGATGGATTGTGTTCACCTCATTTTATACATACTACTCTACCTGCTACCATAGGTCCTCGGGGTGGAGCTTACTTGTGGGGGTGGAGCTCTTTGGGAAAGGGGGAGTGGCTTCAATTAGTTAAAAAAAAAAAATCCTGATAAAAAAGCTAATCTTACCTCGCTTTAATAAGATACGAGAAACACATACCATGTTCACAAACGCTTTAATAAAGGAAACGTGTGATTATTAAAGAATAACCGTACGTTATATTTATAAGTGTACACGTTATTCCTGCTGAGCTGTAACTCACGCCGAGAGAGTTGGCCTCGATGGCGGTCTGAACCCCCGTGCAGCCGTACGCCAGCTCCTCCGTGATCAGACACGAGTCAAAGCTGGACAACCCCAGCCCTCCTGTAAATATACAACAGTGTAATGAATTCATATGAACATACGAGTGTGTGTGTGTGTGTGTGTGTGTGTGTGTGTTAACCCACCGCAGTCCTCTGGGATGTGAGAGTTCATCAGGCCGAGCTCCCAAGCCCTCCTGATCAGAGGAAACGGATACTGCACAGGAGAGGAGAACGTTTAAGAACACATTAAGGTTGTGGATCAGGTGGTAGAGCGGGTTGTCCACTAATCGTAGGGTTGGCGGTTTGATTCCCGGCCTACATGACTCCACATGACTCCACATGACTCCACATGACCCCACATGACCCCACATGACTCCACATACTGAAGTGTCCTTGGGCAAGACACTGAACCCCAAGTTGCTCCCGATGGCAAGTTAGCGCCTTGCATGGCAGCTCTGCTACCACTGGTGTGTGTGTGTGTGTGTGTGTGTTTGTGTGTGTGTGTGAATGGGTGAATGAGACACAGTGTAAAGCGCTTTGGATAAAAGCGCTATATAAGTGCAGACCATTTACCATTTACATCAGGAACACATCTAGAGGTGCGTGTGTGTGTGTGTGTGTGTGTGTGTGTACTCACTTCACCGCTCTTGTCATAGTCTGCAGCCACAGGGACGATCTCCTCTCGCGCAAACTTCCGGGCCACTTCCTGGAATTCCTTCTGCTGCTCTGTCAGATCTGTCCATCACAGAGGAGAGGATGAAAGAGTGTGTGTGGAACAGGGAGTCGAGGCCCTCTAGTGGCCAGCTGCGGTATCGTTTTTAACCCCGCCACTCATGTTAGCCAGTGGAACAGACCATCGTCCTTTTAAGTTACATCTCCACCAAAGCTTTTGAGGAACCGTGTGGACCGTGATATCTCCCTCTAAATGTTTTTACTCAGGATAAACCTGTTCTACAGGACTTGTTCCTGATATACAAGTTTGTGCCGAGTGTAAATGATGCTGTTTATATTTTGTCAGTACAGTACATTAGCTACTTCTACCTACATTACTGTGTTAAAACGATGATAACGTCAGCTCACTAGGAAACTGGGAACTATACCACTACAGCTTAGTGTTTTACATTTTAATCAATAACACGGTACTAAAGCTGCACTTCAAGTGATGTACACACACACACGCCATAATTTACATCAGTGAGTGAATGGGCCGGTGCTGTTCACTCACATATACAGTATACAGTGTGTGTGTGTGTGTGTGGGGTGAAGGTACCGAAGGAGAACCCAGCATTATAACTCTTCACTACAGTCGCTGCCCGAGCTGCATCACTGCTGAACCTCAACCCCGTCTGCACACCAGCCTTTAACACCTACACACACACACACACACACAGAACTATTAGTCACATCATACAATATATTTTTCATATCAAGGGGTCATATCACGATTTTTAAAGTTAATTACGTTGTTTATTTATTTATGTACTTTAACGTTAAAAAACCACATTATTTGTTAAATACTGTACATTACTGCAGCGCCTCTATTCCCCGCCTTCTAAAACACTCCCATTTCCCAAAAGCCCCTCCTTCAGAAAAGTCCAGTGTGTTCTGATTGGCCAGTTGACCCATTGCATTGTGATTGGCCAAAAGCCTCACGAGTGTGTCGGGGAAAAGTAATGCCCCTTAGCATTAGCTTTAGCGTTCGCCGTAGCCTCCAAAACAATTCTAATCTCCTAAGCAACATGTGGTGGGTTTTACCGTATCAGTTCGAGTCCGATTCAGAAAATGCGGATGATCGAGCAGAAGCAAGTTTGCAGAGCATCGTGTTTCACGGTGGTAAGTTTTTATTTTGTAATTCTCTCACCTTTCAGATACGATGTAAGTTTCCGACCCCGCCGGCGGGACTAACTGTACTGTACACAGCTCCTGTGTGTGCGTCGGTACTCCTGCGATATATCTTTGAAAGCTAGCGTTTATTCTTGTGATTGGATTGATATAAACCGTCTAAAGATACAATCACAACAGCAGCTACAATCAGCGTCTCTGTCAGACCACCAACATACAAACACACATGTCCTTTAGCTAGCAGCTTAGCAGAGGTCTACGACTGAGCCACAACACAAAACTCCGCATGTGAACAGTCAACAGAGACTTCATAAATAATCAAACACACGTACAGCTTCTGATTCAGAAACACAAGACTGTCTGAGTAAAGTGGGAATCGCTCCAGTTTTCAGGAGTAGTCTTCGTGTGTAGCCTGCGTTGTTCTCGCGCAGGTTCAGGAAGCCGTCCTGCGTAAACCGCACGGTGCACACGCAAACGCTCGGGTTGTACTGCTCAGGAACAGCGTCATAAATAAACAGTAACCACTGATTCCGTCTGTTTTCAGAAGGATAAACAAAGAGGTTTTGCTTTCGCACCGAAACACACAGTGTCTCTGCGACATGGCGCCTGAATTCACTGAAGCCCCGCCTTCTTTCTTCGCGCCTGCCTTTGGGCGGGATTGTGCTGATAGTGCACGCTGTGACGTAGAGAAATTACGGAAGTAAATCTGGACTTGGAACGAGGCGTTTCGGGCGGGTCTGGAGCAGTGCTCTCTGTTAGAGAAAATAAACCCCTTTGGGGGAAAAGTGGAGTTTATACTATGAGAAAATACAGTACACTCATAAACAGAAGCAAAACAGGAAGAATCCTGATATGACCCCTTCAATGTCTTATACAGAACTGTACTGAGGAAACATGGTACATCTGTTCAGCTCAGACAGACTGACAGACAGACATGTAGAGTGAGACAGGTAGATTAATTAGTAAACAGAAAGACATGCAGACAGACACAGAGGAACAGACAGACAGATAGACAGGCAGACAGACAGATAGACAGGCAGGCAGACAGACAGATAGATAGGCAGGCAGGCAGACAGACAGACAGACAGATAGATAGACAGGCAGACAGACAGACAGATAGATAGACAGGCAGGCAGACAGATAGATAGATAGACAGGCAGACAGATAGATAGACAGGCAGGCAGACAGATAGACAGACAGATAGACAGGCAGACAGATAGATAGATAGATAGACAGGCAGACAGATAGATAGACAGGCAGGCAGACAGATAGACAGACAGATAGACAGGCAGACAGATAGATAGACAGGCAGGCAGGCAGACAGATAGACAGGCAGGCAGTCAGATAGACAGGCAGGCAGACAGTCAGACAGATAGACAGGCAGGCAGACAGTCAGACAGACAGACAGCTCCTAGATATAATGACATTTCTTATTCAGTGAAGACAATGCTAACTCTAACACACTTTATTAAGAAACTTTCATTATTAATAAAAGGCCTAAATATGACAGATCTGTGATATAATTCTACAGTAATGTGATTATAATGAAGAGATATAAATATAATATTACATAACATTTGAAATTAGCCAGATGCTAATCATGCAGCTGGCGTTAATAAAGTTCGCTATTTTGTTGTTTATCATGACTCGAGTATACCAGCTGTACTGATAATTCCCTCAGCTCCTGTGTGTGATTATTAACTCTGTAATAAAGTTAGAATTCAGTATTTTACCTTACTGAACAACATTGTTGTGGTTTTCAGCGCGGAGCTCAATGTCGTCTTGAGATCCTGCTTTACTGGACGGACAGCTCTCCTCCAATCACAGCACGGGATTCAATCACGTGATTCCGCGTCACGTGACAAAGGTCACCTCAGTGACTTTTGCCCTAATTCCAGTTTCGATATAAAAATAGTATTGGCACCCTGTCCAGGGTGTACCCCGCCTTGTGCCCCATGCTCCCGGGGAGAGGCTCCAGGTTCCCCGCGACCCTGAAGAGGATAAGCGGTGTGGAAGATGGATCGATACAAAATACACCATTTTATTTCAATCCATTCTGATTACTGAGGAAATTTATAATAAAATCATTTATTTTGCAGCAAGTGACTCGCGTTGCGTTTAGGGTTAATATTTTCAAAATATTTCAACGTCATTGTGTTAATTATTAAAAAAGAAATTGTGTATTTCTGTTACCACACACATTTGAAATCTTCCTTTTCACCTTTTTTATTCCTCACTTTCACTATTAGTTTTGTGTATTGCTACTGTAATACAATCATTTTCTTTTATATCCATACCCATCTATCTATCTCTCTATCTCTATCTATCTCTCTATCTATCTATCTATCTCTATCTATATCTTTCTATCTCTATCTATCTCTCTATCTCTCTATCTATCTATCTATCTATCTTTACATCATTAAGTTCTTTCTGTCTAAAACATTTCCCAATTTTTTCTATTAAAAAATAAAGAAATGGTGAATCAGAACCAGGATAGTGTATTAGATAAATACATTTCCACATACAGCAGTTTTAAGTATATGTTTGTTTAGTCCTTTGGTAAGTGAGTAAAATAAATCTTAGGTTATGAAATTACAATATGTGTGACTTACTTCCATCTTAAAATGAGAGAAATCTTTATTATTATTATTATTATTATTATTATTTAAAAATAAAAACGAGTGCTTCTATTTCAGTCTGTGTGTTGTGCTCATATATTTGGACACATCAAACAGCACAAAAACACAGTGCTGGTTCTGTTGATCCATGGTTCTCAAAGCAAGTTCTGTGTTTTTCAGATTTTTGTACACTGGTGGAAATCCATCATCATCATCATCATCATCATCATCATCATCATCAGTTATTATAACTCTAAACAGTGGCAGTGATCATTTTAATAAAAACTGACTCTATGGTGGAAAGATTAAAAACACTGGGTCCAATAGACAACATATTATTGTTCACATTTAAATGATATACCTATATTTAACAGCTTGTCTGAACAAACAGATTAATTGTGTTTATACAGTTAAAGAAATACAAAAAACTAAAGTTTGAGAATCCCTGCTCTCTCTCTCTCTCTTACACACACACACACACACACACACATATATATATATATATAATTTTAATAATTTTATGTAACGTTATCTTTTTGATGCATTAAAAGTTGAGGGCGGCTGTGGATCAGGTGGTAGAGCGGGTTGTCCACTAATCGTAGGGTTGGCGGTTCGATTCCTGGCCCACATGACCCCACATGACTCCACATGACGAAGTGTCCTTGGGCGAGACACTGAACCCCAAGTTGCTCCCGATGGCAGCTCTGCTACCACTGGTGTGTGTGTGTGTGTGTGTGTGAGTGTGAGTGTGAATGAGACAGTGTAAAGCGCTTTGGAATCACTAAGGTTAAAAAACCATAGACATGACCATTAAAAGTTAGCAAACACACCGAGGCTAGTCAGAATAAAGTAACGCGGGTGTTTGTGTGACGTGTAAAAACCAAGTCTTTTTAAAACGATAAATATATTTAAAGATCACTGGGACGATACATAATGTTTGTAAAGCAACAACAGCATAAATAGATTTAAATTATAATAAATGCTGTACTGAACGTCCTTATGCGGAAATACACGGAACAGGATTTTACTTCCGGCGTCGCTGTGACGTAATGACGTCAGGGCGGAGCGCCCTTTGGACCCGGAAGTTAGCTTAACTTGACAGGTTCTAGCTGTTGATGCGGGAGAGAGTTTCGGGTGTAAACAGATTTATTTATGTATTTTTTAAACTAGACGAAGAGAAGAAGAGAAGAAGAATAAAGTGAAAATACAGAGTGTAATACACTCCTGACAACTCTGTGCTGACTTCGCGACTGAGTTATGCTAGCAAGACTTAGCTAAAAAAAATTATTAATAATAATAAATAATAAGGTAAAAGTAGAGCGATGTCTCCGGGCGATGATCCTCACCTCCTCCTGGGGAGAATCCGCTTCCTGAACCGGTGTATTGAGTGTTTCAGGAGAAGTGAGCCTTTACCGGAGAGTCTGTGCTTCGTGCCGAAAGAGGTGTGTTATAAAATCTGTAGAGACTCTTCATCCAACTCGGCTTCCTCCTCTTCCTCAGCCTCCACCTCAGCCGCTGGAACAGGGGGAAATGTTTCCATCCCCGCGTGGGAGACTCCACACCAGGCTCCGAACAAGAAATCCTGCAAGTTTACCATCGAGCCGAAGAAAGGGACATGTATCAGGACCTCAGGGGAGGAATACTACAACAGCCATGGCCTGTGGGTCAAAATAACCAAGGTACATCTAACATCTAACCACAACACGCTGACAATTCATTAAAGAACAGGCTTCACTCCATTCGCACCCTGATTTACCCGGTTATTAACGGGATTCAAAGCTAACACGGCTCACATTTGAACACATACTGTAATATGGGACTTTATACTTCCGGGTTCGTGACGTCACTGCGCATTCTGCTCTGTACCTGAGTGATAATCAATCAATCAATCAATCAATCAATCAAAGTAAAGAATAAAACCCGACTGTTACTGTGACCACAACGGCGACGTTTTATTCCTCTTATTCCACAGCAAAGTGCTAAAGTCTTTTATTTTTTCCCAGTTTATGGTTAGTTCCTGTTCTCACTGACATTATAGCAGCTGTAAACGGTCGTTCCCTCACCAGCGTGTTACCGAGAATCCACAAAGCAGCGTAAACTCCTCTACAGTTACAGCTCTTACAAAGCACTGACACTGGAGACTCCTTCCATAAATGCTACCTAAATATCTCCTTACTTTAATAAAACTTCACCGTATCAACAATGTTTTAAATCGGTTTATTATCAGTGGAGCGCGTGCTGTACACGTCCCTGTGAATGAGCCGTTACTATAGAAACCATAGCGTGTTAGAACACATTTCATTGTGTTGATGTGCCGTAACACACACGTTAAGCTCAAAAAAATCAGGCTTTGATCAGTCCTGACATTTTACCCGGTTAATGCATAGTTTAGTGTTTTTGTGTATAGTGATAATGATGATAATGTTATAAATGATTGGAAGTAATCATTCAGGTACAGAGAAATTCCTGAAGACGTTTTCCCTGTATACAGCGTGCCATGATATTCAGGTGGGGTTTTAACAACAGAACAGTGAAGACGTATAATGAGTTAAGTTTATTGTTTTATTTAACATTTTAGATGTTTCTAAGTCAGTTCTTGAGTGCACGTGAGTGCTGAGGGTAATGACAGGGTTTATAAAAGTGTATCGTGATGTGAAATGATTGTAATGTCAGTGTTTTGTTGTCCTGTGATAAGGCTGTACAGGTGAACTAAAACCACAGTAAAGCACCCAGTGAAGGGATTTAGACTGTGGCTCAGTGTGCCACGCCCGACTCTCTTCATTTGACTGTGTTTCAGCTCCAGCTCTCAAACAAACCACCGTTAAAGCAGAACCAGTCTCCAGTGGGCTTTATTTTCCTGTGTGTGTCTCACAATGTCTGAGAACTGCATCATGATTGTACTTTAATAACAAATAAAGAATAATATGCTGCATTTTGAGCTCATTGACATTGTGTGTGTGTGTGTGTGTGTGTTTAGGAGCAGATGGAACAGTACCGCACCGGTGTGGATTTGGAAGAGGGCTGGATTTTGGCGTGTAAACACTCGGAAGGAGGAACTCGACTGGTTCCCGTGGAACATCCCGACTCCGTCAGCAGGCAGCAGCAGCTGTTCGGCTTCGACCACAAACCCTGTAACAGGTGTGTGTGTGTGTGTGTGTGTGTGTGTGTGTGTTTAGGATAACTGATGTTTATCGTGTTGTTAGGTGGGAGGAGGTGGTGGATGCAGAAAACTGTTTCCACCTTGGAGCTCGACCCAAAATCGCAGAGAGAGACGAAGCTGCAGTGCAGAAACTCAGGTGAGTTCAGACCAGGTGATCAAGGTGGTATAGTATACCTGTTTGTGCAGGTGTTAATGTGTGTGTGTGTGTTAATGTGTGTTAATGTGTGTTAATGTGTGTTAATGTGTGTGTGTGTGTGTGTGTGTGTACAGGTACAGTCCTCCCACCTGGACGTTCGAGTGTGATGAGGATCTGGTGCATTATTTTTATGATCACGTTGGGAAAGAGGATGAGAACCTGGGCAGTGTGAAGCAGTGTGTGAACAACATCGACGTCTCCTCCTGCTCGGTACACGCACACACCAGGGTCAGGAATCAACCTTACTATCGAGGGGCGAAGTTTGCCCTCTGGAGTTCATTTTCAGGGGCATTTATTATCCTTATGAGGTCATACTTTTCACACAGCTTCACACATTTATCTCAAACTTCTCTACAACGACCACACATCTGTCTTAGATAAATGTTCATGCTGCAGCAGGCTTCTTAAAATGTGAGGTCACCGTCCCAGAGACAGAGCTGTGGACGCTCAGATACCAGCCCGTGACCTACAGGCCTACAGGAGATCATCAGCTCGCCGTTAGAGTCTCGCTGCCGAGCCGGTGCAGCTGCATACGTTATTCTAGGTTACGCTACGTTGTGTTCGGTTACGAGTGTGTGTGTGTGTGTGTGTGTGTAGAAAGTGTGAGAGTTTTAGTGCATGTGTTTTTGTGAAGAAGGACCCGAGCGGAGGCACTGCGTGCCTGACTGACGGAGACACGGAGACGTACTGGGAGAGTGACGGCATGCAGGGACAGCACTGGATACGCTTACACATGAAGAGAGGGACCGTGGTCAGGTACACACACACACACACACACACACACACACACACACACACAAAGTTAAACAATCTAATGCAGCGTTCAACTTGAGCATGTCATATTGAGCGTCCCGCATTTGGAGACAGTGTTCATTACTGACCACAAGCAGGAGGGTTAATAAATACTGCCTTAAACAACTAAACCTGCTAACTAACCCCCTGTTAATGCTAACTAACCCCCTGTTAATGCTAACTAACCCCCTGTTGATGCTAACTAACCCCGTGTTGATGCTAACTAACCCCGTGTTGATGCTAACTAACCCCGGGTTGATGCTAACTAACCCCGGGTTGATGCTAACTAACCCCGTGTTGATGCTAACTAACCCCGTGTTGATGCTAACTAACCCCCTGTTGATGCTAACTAACCCCGTGTTGATGCTAACTAACCCCCTGTTGATGCTAACTAACCCCCTGTTGATGCTAACTAACCCCGTGTTGATGCTAACTAACCCCGTGTTGATGCTAACTAACCCCGTGTTGATGCTAACTAACCCCGTGTTGATGCTAACTAACCCCGGGTTGATGCTAACTAACCCCGTGTTGATGCTAACTAACCCCCTGTTGATGCTAACTAACCCCGTGTTGATGCTAACTAACCCCGTGTTGATGCTAACTAACCCCGTGTTGATGCTAACTAACCCCGGGTTGATGCTAACTAACCCCCTGTTGATGCTAACTAACCCCGTGTTGATGCTAACTAACCCCGTGTTGATGCTAACTAACCCCGTGTTGATGCTAACTAACCCCGGGTTGATGCTAACTAACCCCGGGTTGATGCTAACTAACCCCGGGTTGATGCTAACTAACCCCGTGTTGATGCTAACTAACCCCGTGTTGATGCTAACTAACCCCGTGTTGATGCTAACTAACCCCCTGTTGATGCTAACTAACCCCGTGTTGATGCTAACTAACCCCGGGTTAATGCTAACTAACCTCTACAGTATGGACATTATTATTAGCAGCACTTACAGCACCGCCTCATTCCCTGTGTTTGTGGGTGAACCGCTCTTTCAGCCTTTCTGACCTTGTTGTTATTTTCAGCAAGCTGATGTTGAGAGTGGATTCGACGGATGACACGTACATGCCCAAACGCGTGACCGTGTACGGAGGAGAAGGAGACAATCTGAAGAAATACAGCGACGTCGCCATCGAAGAGTGAGTTCCTCTCAGAATCAGCTCACGTTTCTAATAAGATTAAAGCCCAAAGAAACAAATAAAGCCACGGCATTACAGCACAAAGTCTGTGTGTTGTAATTATTATAATAATAATCAGAAGAAGAAGAAGAAGTAGAGGAGGAGTTTACACTTCTTTGCTTTTTTTTCTGTCTTATTAACTTCGAGAGAGAAAAAAGAGAGGCTGTGACCACAGGAGCTAACTCCACAACATTAAATGTAACTATAAATGGATAAAAACTATGGCGAGTCTTTCTTTCATAAGTTTAAAAAGGAATGTTATTGTATTTTAGGAATAAAACACTCGGGGGAGGTTCTGTTATGGGAAAATAATCAACTTCAGAGCGGTGACCGTATCTTCTGTTCATCACACCACCCCGATACCGATTATATTCCTATAACAGCGTGACACGCGCAGTGTTCATTACCTTCTCAAACAGCTGGGAACTGTGCAGAGGAAATAAAGGTGTGGTGTCTCCGCCCCGGTGCTAGCGAGGTCGTGTGTGTGACCACCATCAGGTTTGTTTGTATATAAATGACGCCTGAGGGGCGCCTGAGGGGCGCGTCGGCGTGTGCCGTGTCCCGACGAGCCGAGGTGTTTATTTTAAAGCAGGTTTATTTACAGGGAAAACTCCGGCTCAGGAGCTGCGACCAGGAACAAACAACTCCAAAACATCTGGATAATAATTCTGCTGCTCATCTGCATTAACGTTAAACTCCACTCAGCCTTTTTTTTTCACTTCGCATCACTTCCTGTGGCTGTAAATGACCGACTCATTCAGAGAGAACGATTTAAAGAAGCTTTGTGGCGTCGATGTGTAGAAATGAGACTCGGCTATAGAAATAGGTCTTGAGTAAATAAAAGACATTAAGAGAATTCAAGATAAAGTGTAAACCTGCAGCTTTCAGCCATGGAGAGGATATCAGTGTTCATGTTTTTAGCTGGCATGTCATTTTATCAACCACTGAATCAATAAATCCATCAATAATCCTGATTGTCCTTTATTCAGAGATGCTCATGTGCACGTCTGAGACAATAGCAATAACCACTAGATGGTGTCGGAGCTGAACCGTCCCTGTCCAGCAGGTTTCCATGACGATCGTTAAACCTTTGAGGTTTTCCTTTCCTTTTTTAAAAATCATGTGGGGTGCAATTTCACATTAAAGGTGTAAAAATAATACAGAAATGCCTGCTGTATGTAACAGGGGTGTGTAGACTTTTATAATGAGTGTATCTGTAAGTGTGAGTTAGTCTCGTACGCGGATTTACAGCTGTAGGAATGACTCAAATCTAGATGGTATCTTTTCATCGTGTGTGTGTGTGTGTGTGTGTTTACAGTAGTCTGATCGGTGAGGTGTGTGTGTTAGAGGACATGAGCACACACTTACCCATCATCGAGATCCGGATTGAGGAGTGTAGAGGTGAGTGACACAATAACACACACTTAACATTTCACACAGCTCTGATGCAGTGGTGTTATTATTGTTATTATTATTATTATTATTATTATTATTATTATTATTACAATTATTGTTATTATTATTGTTATTATTATTGTTGTTGTTATTGTAAATGCGATGGTGAGAGGTATGAGCTCACAGCGGTGTGTGTTGTGTCTCAGACGGTGGGATTGATGTGAGGATCCGAGGGCTGAAGATTAAATCCTCCTGTGAGAGAGATCTGGGTCTGAACGCTGACCTGTTCAAATCCCCCAACCTAGTGCGCTACCCACGACTGGAGGGCACTCCGCCTGACATCCTGTACCGCCGCACGCTCGTCATCCTGAGGTAGCACACACACACACACACACAGTCTGAACTAAAGCAATGTGCTGTTTACATCCATTAAAACTCATAAACAAACACACAAATAAATATTTATCAGTAAAGAGACTCGATAGAGCCTGTGCGTGCGTGCATGCATATGTGCATACTTGTGTGCGCGTGAGTGTGTGCGTGAGTGTGTGTGCACACGTGAGTGTGTGCGTGCGTACGTGTGAGTGTGCTTGTGTGTGTGTGTGTGTGTGTGTGTGTGTGTAAGTTCTGTTGAATGTTATTTGTATGTCATGTGGTGATTTGTGTGATGTTTCTGGACGTGTGTAGGTTTATCACTGTCCTGGACAGTCTGCTGCCTCACCTGGTACCTGCGTGGGACTACAGCCTCGGCACCTTTAGCCAGATTAAAGTGAGAGCCACGTCCACTGTCAGTCACAATAATTACATCATCCAGCTTTAGTGTCATGCTTGAGTGGTACTCTTGCACAACCCTACACTTGTTGGTATTTTCAGTGAGCTGTACTATACATAACTAAGTGCTGAGTTCGGTTAGCTAGTGTCTAATTTGCATATCATGTATATTCATGGTTAGCTCTTGGCATATTTAATGAGATGTACGGTGGCAGGGTGGTGCGATGAAGCGGAGCGTAAACTCCTCTGTCCTGAAGAAAAAACTTCCAGCTGTACTGTTACAAAGCACTGACACTGGAGACTCCTTCCCTACATGTTACATAAACAATGATATCAACATTTTCTTCATTGATTTATTATCAGTGGAGCGTCCGCTGTGCACGTCTCTGTGAATGAGCCGTTACTATAGAAACCATAACGTATTAGAGCGAGCGCATTCATTATATATAAACCTGCACTAAATTAATCAAAACCTTCTGACCAATCAAAATCCAGAACTCAGCAGCATACTGTTTTTATATATATATATATATATAAAACGATTTATTATCCTACATAGATTATTTTACACACTTAGGGAAATTCGAGGCATTAATTCACCATCAGTAATAATAATTTTAAGTGATGCAGAAAGTAATATTAATATTCTTGATCTTTATTATTAATTCTACTTCCTGTAGAATATAAAGCAGTTCCTGTTGCTATCGAAGCGTCGCTCAGCTCTCATTATTCAGTGTCTGAAGGACTCAGAGTCGAGTAAACCCAGCTTCATGCCCCGCCTCTACATCAACCGCCGCCAGGCCATGGAGCACCGCGACAACCCCAGCCTCGACCCCAGCTGCAAACACACCGTCTTTAGTCAGGTACCACACACACACGATCCATATAAATCCTAATTTCTTTCTAATTCTGATTTAAGATTCTTAATATGATTCTGAATCTGATTCTTAATTTGAAACTGACTCTCTCTAACTTGATTCATGAATTTGATTCAGAAGCAAAATTTTATTCTTAATTTGATTCACTTTCTGATTATGAATCACATTCTTAACGAAGTCATAATTTCAATCTGATTTGAGTCTCTCTGGTTCTATTTCTGTTTTTGATTCTCAGTCTTATTTTCATTCGAGCATGAATTTGATTCAGAATCAGATTTTGAGTCTTAATGGGATTCTGAATCGGTCTCGTGTTTGATTCATTGATGTCACATTAAGCACTGATATATTAACTTGCTAAGAGTTTGTGTTGTGTTGCGTGTGTCAGGTGTATGAGGGTTTGAAGCCATCGGATAAATATGAGAAAACTCTGGATTACAGGTATGATGTGAAATTATTTTACATTGTTTTACAGAATACACTCGGGTCTAATCCTCACTGCTCTCAGTGTTGGTGTTTAATAACACACTCGCCTGTGGTGTAAAACCGTGTGATGTAAATTATAATGAACTTATTGTGTAGATGGCCTGTGCGTCATGATCAGTGGTGGGAATGTAAATTCATCGCCGAGGGAATCATCGATCAAGGTAACATCACACCACAGCTGATCAAAC
>NC_071271.1:27031825-27066825 GCF_023375685.1 Ictalurus furcatus
GATACCAGGACAATCGTTTCGATGGGTTTGATTTAGGTTTCGTTTCTACACTGTACTAAAGATTATTACTTTACTCAGGGTTACGCTGTTTATACTTACGTTGGACAGTGCTTCATCAAGTGCTCACACAAAGACTGGATGAACCAGGAACCTGAACTGTTCCTAAACGAGTAGTACCCTTTAACAGTCGATCTTGCCACGAGGAAATCGGCCTCAGCTGGGATGGTGATCTGCACAGGATCGGTCTCTAATTCTTCTTCTTTCACTTTTTCCTCTCCTGCTTTTCCTCCCTTGTAGCCATCAGACTGGACTTTAACTACTGGATGGTACTGCTCTCCACGGCAGGCCTGGATGAAGAACACTTTGGGCTTATTGATCAGACTCGGGCAGAGCGTTCCATTAAATATGTCATAGATTTCAGCTCCTTTGATTTTGCCTCCATCCGTCCCAAGCACCCCATCAGCGGAGCCATGGCTGAGGATGCAGCACACGAAGCAGTCGCCATCATGCTGGTTTCTGCTGTGTGTCCTCAGGATGGTCCTCATCTGTTCTGCGGTTTGGTTCCTGTGCACCACCACAGTGAAACCCAGCCATGTAAATACCTTTTCAAGAGACTCTGATCGATAAACAGAAGAAAAGAATTAAACATTTGTCCTGTCTCATATTAAACGGTCATTCTTGAGTTTTCTCCAGTAAACAAATAACCTACTGTATAAATGGAAAGTCTACATTTCCTTCTATAACCCTGTGTTCACACTGAAACAGCTGATGACCTTTCATTAGCAGCATCAATGAACCTGAGATTTTCACAATTCTGTGCAAAGTAGGCGTGACACTGTGAAGAAATGACAAATCCAAATGATTTTCTGGAATGATTCCTCTGACCGGTGCTATGGTGCATGTGTACGGATGTTTCTTCAGCGTATACCTGCAGTTGGTTCCCGCAAAAATGCACAAAAAGACTTATAAGCATAGTTTTATCTTATCCTGTCATATACAACCTCTCATTACCTGTGTATGGGGGCAATGTGCAGAAAATAAAGATTAGTAGGAAGAAGCAGAGATTGCTGGTGAGTGTACGTAGCTAGGACAGTTAGCTCGCTTTGCTAATTTAATTGGCGATCAAAGCTGCGCATGTGCATAAATTAATTAATTAGCGAAATGAGAACTAAGAAATGTTGGACAGGCCACGCCTACAAGTAACAACAGTAGAGATCACTCGTCAAGTCAAGTGGTTTTATTGTCATTTCAACCATGTACAACTGGTACAGTACGTACAGTACACAGGGAGAGGAAACAACGTTCCTCCAGGACCATGGTGCTACATAAAACATCACACACTACAGACTACGTGTAGTCAGTAGCGTGTAGTCAGTAACGTGTAGTCAGTAACGTGTAGTCAGTAGAGTGTAGTCAGTAACGTGTAGTCAGTAACGTGTAGTCAGTAGCGTGTAGTCAGTAGTCAGTAGAGTGTAGTCAGTAACGTGTAGTCAGTAGCGTGTAGTCAGTAGAGTGTAGTCGGTAGCGTGTAGTCAGTAATGTGTAGTCAGTAGAGTGTAGTCGGTAACGTGTAGTCAGTAACGTGTAGTCAGTAGCGTGTAGTCAGTAGTCAGTAGAGTGTAGTCAGTAACGTGTAGTCAGTAGCGTGTAGTCAGTAGAGTGTAGTCGGTAGCGTGTAGTCAGTAGCGTGTAGTCGGTAGAGTGTAGTCGGTAGCGTGTAGTCGGTAGCGTGTAGTCAGTAGAGTGTAGTCGGTAGCGTGTAGTCAGTAGTCAGTAGAGTGTAGTCAGTAACATGTAGTCAGTAGAGTGTAGTCAGTAGCATGTAGTCAGTAGAGTGTAGTCGGTAGCGTGTAGTCGGTAGCGTGTAGTCAGTAGAGTGTAGTCGGTAGCGTGTAGTCAGTAGTCAGTAGAGTGTAGTCAGTAACATGTAGTCAGTAGAGTGTAGTCAGTAGCATGTAGTCAGTAGAGTGTAGTCGGTAGCGTGTAGTCAGTAGAGTGTAGTCAGTAGCGTGTAGTCAGTAGTCAGTAGAGTGTAGTCAGTAACGTGTAGTCAGTAGAGTGTAGTTGGTAACGTGTAGTCAGTAGAGTGTAGTCAGTAGTCAGTAGAGTGTAGTCAATAACGTGTAGTCAGTAGTGTGTAGTCAGTAGAGTGTAGTCAGTAGAGTGTAGTCAGTAACATGTAGTCAGTAGAGTGTAGTCAGTAGCATGTAGTCAGTAGAGTGTAGTCGGTAGCATGTAGTCAGTAGAGTGTAGTCGGTAGCGTGTAGTCAGTAGTCAGTAGAGTGTAGTCGGTAACGTGTAGTCAGTAGAGTGTAGTCAGTAGCATGTAGTCAGTAGTCAGTAGAGTGTAGTCAATAACGTGTAGTCAGTAGTGTGTAGTCAGTAGAGTGTAGTCAGTAGTGTGTAGTCAGTAGAGTGTAGTCGGTAGAGTGTAGTCGGTAGCGTGTAGTCAGTAGCGTGTGTAGTCTGACTACACTCTACTGACCTCATGCTACTGACTACACGCTACTGACTACACTCTACTGACTACACGCTACCGACTACACGCTACCGACTACACGCTACCGACTACACTCTACCGACTACACACTACCGACTACACTCTACCGACTACACGCTACCGACTACACTCTACCGACTACACGCTACCGACTACACTCTACCGACTACACGCTACCGACTACACTCTACCGACTACACGCTACCGACTACACGCTACCGACTACACTCTACCGACTACACGCTACCGACTACACTCTACCGACTACACGCTACCGACTACACTCTACCGACTACACGCTACCGACTACACGCTACCGACTACACTCTACCGACTACACGCTACCGACTACACTCTACCGACTACACGCTACCGACTACACGCTACCGACTACACTCTACCGACTACACTCTACCGACTACACGCTACCGACTACACGCTACCGACTACACTCTACTGACTACTGACTACACATATGTTTGTATGTGTCTCGACCCTTGCTATTCTTTTGGGGGGGTTTTCTTTTGAACTATCCTTTGTTTAAATTTTTTAACAGTGAAAAGCATGTACTGACGTACTGAGCACTGTACCCTGCATCTCACCCTTTCATTCTGTGATGGATGGAAAAGATCAATGAAAAAATGGATTGAATTTGTCTGTAAGAATGTATTAAACGGAAAAATAAAAGGACAGAATGGATCCAGAGAGTATTTGCAGTAGTTCAGTAATAAATGTAGAGGAAATAAACTGCACTGCGTTCCAATAAATTTCAGCTCTGTGAGAAAAGCAAATGTTTCTAAAGCAGTTTCACATTTATTACTGAGGTACACAAGATACAAATATAATAAAACTACACACCTTCATCCTTATCAGATCCACGTCGGTTCTGCTGAGGTTGATCAAACTCCATATTGTTGATGATCAGACAGACACCACGAGGTTTACTGGACATTTTATATTCACCAATCTGGAAGACATTTTTATGAATGAAACATGACGTCTCTGTACGTAATTTTACCCAGCATTACGAAAGTACACATTTCTGTTAACATCCTAAATCAGGGAGTCGAGCTGCAGTTCCGGAGGGAATTCATCAAACTGGACTCTGAATATTCAGGACTGGAGATGAACACAGCATGGACTAATTCTCTGTATTATAATCACCTCAGTGGGCTTGGCTGGACCTTCTGTAAAGAGAAAAACACAAAAACAGACTCGTCACCAACTATCTCTAAAACACAGATAAAACAATATGTTTCATGCACAATTACTTTGATCATGTGATGTTTGATCAGGTGTGAAGAGCTTCTTCAGCTGAGGGAAATTCTCCTGAAGCTCTTCTTTCTCCAACAGCTTCAGAAATTTCTGACAGGTCTCATCACCCCTGTTCATCACAGTATCCAGAAGGTTAATGATGATCTTCTCCGGTGTGTGATTGGGATGGTTAAGATTGTTGTAGTCACGCTTGATGATGATGCTGTCGCTCTGGACGTGCTGTAAAACGATGCTGGCATCAGTGGACAGAGTGTCGATGAGAAAGACCTTGTTCTTACGCACAGTCTCCATGACTATAAGACAAAAAATTAGAATGACATAGCATGATATGAATTTCTAATCCACAGGATTGTCAGGGAAATAAAGCAGCAGCTAGAGTCAGGTCTTATTGAGATAATAATATAACTGAGATAATGATAATATATTGAGATAATAATAATAATAATAATAATAATAATAATAATAATAATACTCTTTTTTATAACACACTTTTTTCAATGATCCAAAAACATTACAAATGTTAACACAGAGTTAAAATCCTAAACATGAACAAAGGAGACAAATAAAACAGAAGACAAGGTGCAGGCTATTTGTTGGTACCTGGAATAGTGAAGGCTACAGCAGGGGGAAGAGCTTTCTCTTATAGAGCCCCACAGTTATGGAACAGCCTTCCAATTATTGTTCAGGACTCAGACACAGTCTCAGTGTTTAAGTCCAGGATTAAAACGTATTTGTTTACTCAAGCTTACCATTAGTAGACTTTCTATTACACAAAGTACACAGTCTTACTTAATAATCTCTCCCTGTCTTTACCTCTCTCTCCCTCTCTCCTTTTATCGAGCCACACATGATTTTATGGAGGTGCCAGTGATCCTGATCCTTTCTGCTCTCCGGACCTGCCTGATCCATTCGGATGCCCTACCTCTGGATGGAGCTCTCATCAACTCCAATTCCAGATGGACACACTCACTGTGGTTGCTGGGACTACGGTTGCTGCGATGGCTTTAGGACTGCGATTACCACATACAGTTTTACACTCAGGTCTCCTTTAGTGAACAGTGGACTAGTTCAACAAACAGACTTCATATTAAACCATAATGAACTTTCTTTTACTTTCACACTATCCGTTGTTCCCCATATGAGGACGGGTTCCCTTCTGAGTCTGCTTCCTCTCAAGGTTTCTTCCTCATATTGTCTCAGGGATTTTTTCCTCACCACCGTCACCACCGTCTCGCTCAATAGGGATAAATTCACACACTTAAAATCTCCATCCTGTGTTTATATGTTTCTGTAAAGCTGCTATGAGACAATGTCCATTATAAAAAGCGCTGTACAAATAAAATTGATTTGAATTGGAGGAAAACAGTAAATAATAAACTTAATCCAGCATGAACTAAGTCACAGAAATATTGAAAGCTTGGGAGAAGAGGTGGGTTTTAAGATGGGATTTAAAAAAGGAATTTAAATCCCATAATACACCATGGATTGTCTGATAGTTAGAGGGAAATTGTGGAAAAGGCTCGATCACCATGTCATGTCAATGCCTTAATCAGCTCCCAGAATGCATCGCAGCCTACAAACATGGCTGCCATGGACTACATATTCCAAGCCACATGCTCCCTGCCGCACACTCTCCTCCATCCTGTAGCGTTGTTTTTCAGAGAAGCTTTTCCCCACTGATAGAAACCATGGCATCATGAACAGGGAGCTACTAGCTGTTAAGATGGCCCTGGAGGAATGGCTTCACTGGCTGGAGGGGGCGACGAATCTACTCAATTTAAACAGACCACAAAAGCTGTGAATATCTAAAGTACAGAACAACTCAATTCAAGACAAGCATGAAGGGCACGTTTCTTCACACGGTTCTCCTTCTCAGTGACCCAGGTCAAAAAACACTAAACTCTATCTCAGGTGTTTATCTGCCGCTGCCCCACAGCACCCAGTGATCAGGAAATAGCTCAAGCCTTTCAAAAAAAAAGTGCCAAACTCATTAAAACCCTGCAGGACAAACTGATCACTTGGTTACACACTGCTTCCGCTCCCACTGTCTCATCGATCATGGTCCCACCTGGACATGAGAATTCCTCAATGACCTCCCAGTCTTACAGGGCAACACCGTCACCATAGTAACCACACACTGTTTCTCCAACCATCTAACCATCTGCCTTCAAGACAGCAGAAACTATATTTAACCATATGATTAGATACTCAGCATTCCTGAGGATATAGTGAGCGACAGGAGAGCTCAGTCCACATCCAGAGTGTGGAGCAATTTCATGGAGAAATGGGAATGTTAGCCTCACGTCTGGTTATCATCCTCAATGCACCCCAGTCCGGTGTGTACTCGGCTACCAGCCCCATTTCCATAGGATTTCCCTAGGAGCTCCATGGAATCCTAACCCCAACAAACAATACGTAGGAGTCTTGTATTTTATTATCTTGTTTTTTGCATTTTCACAGGTCTTGCTAAACAGGAAAATCTACCTGGCAGAGAGGGGGGGGGGGCAAAGAGTGGGGGTGGGGGGGTAATTGTACACTCTGATTCGAAAATGAGTAAAACCAAATAATTACACACTATATTGTAATTTATTTGTCCTCAGAGGTTAATCCTACACCATCTTTATAAATCTCCGGATTATTAATTCATAAGAAACATATCAAATAAATGCACAAAACCAGGAAATGTTTCATAGAAATCTATTTTAAAAAACATCACGGGTTATGATTATATTATATATTATTAAATGATAATATTTACTTTACTCTAACCAGTTGACGTTTATCTGGAGAGGTTCCTTACCTTTAGTGTGGTACTAAACTCGCCGTCTCACTGCCAAATATGAAGATATGTTAGTGCTTTCACTTCAGAGAAAGAGGAAATGGAGGCGTGTTTGTCTTCTGTGCATACGGAAAGTGCTCTGGGTTTATGTTTAACACTTCAGAAGACGTTCAGCACTCTGGTAGGTGATTACACATCTAGATGGTTGTAAGGTGCTTTGGGGACATTGTTGTAAATTATTAATGAATTCTGCTGTTTGTTCTGATCAGTGGATCGAAATTCCAAAACTACTGATATACGATATACAAATGAGTACTGTTGAATTCTTTAGAGTTTGAGTCATTTATAAGAACATGTATTCCCTGCTGAGGCAGTGGGTTATTAACTGACCTGCAGTTTCAGTTTGTTAAACACACACCAAGAACATTTGCTCTCGATAATAAAAACCTTTTGTTAGCAGGTTATAAGGTGGACGTGTAATCTGGGTGGGGTTCATACGACAGAATGAAAAACGAGTTTTTAGTTTCAGTCTCATTCTGAATGACACCTTTCCTGTTGAAAAGAACTCAGTAAAACCTGCTTTTTTGTGGTTCCTGATAGGTGTAATGTGTTTCTGTTTCTCTGAAATTGTAGTTTAATGTTTCATAATGCCTTATCTAATCTTATTCTGATTAATAAACTCAGCAAAAAAAAGAAACGTCCTCTCACATTCAGCTGCTGTTATTTCCAGCAAATTTCTTAACATGTAAATATTTGTATTAACGTAAAAACATTCAACCACTGAGACATAAACTGAAGACGTTTCACAGACACTTGAGGAACAGAAATGGAATAATGAGTCCCTGAATAAAATTCAATTCAATTCAATTCAGTTTTATTTGTTTAGCGCTTTTTACAATAGTCATTGTCTCAAAGCAGCTTTACAGAAATATCAACATGGTATACAGATATTAAAGGTGTCAATTTATCCCAACTGAGCAAGCCACTGAGTGGCGACGGTGGTGAGGAAAAACTCCCTAAGATGTTTTAAGAGGAAGAAACCTTGAGAGGAACCCGACTCAGAAGGGAACCCGTCCTCATCTGGGTAACAACAGATAGTGTGAAAAAGTTCATTATGGATTTATATGAAGTCTGTATGGCCTTAGGAGCAGCCGTAGTCCCAGCAGTCTGGAATTGGAGACGATTTGAGCTCTAAGGTGGAGGTGGATATCAGAAGGAACAGTCAGTATCTGGTGTTCTCCAGCTGCTTTAAGTACTACAGTACATCTCATCCTCATGGACTGCACCTGATTGGTCAGTTCTTGCTGTGAGATGTTACCCCACTCCTCCAAGTTCTCCATCACGTCTGGAGGACACACGCTTACATGTGATGTTCCACTGCGAGGACGATCAGCTGTCCTTCCTGTCTCCCTGTAGCACGTCTCAGGCGTCTTACATTACAGACATTACAGTTATTGCTCTGAACACATCCGCAGTCCTCATGTCTCCTGCAGCAGGGCTATGGCATGTTCACGCAGGAGAGCAGGAACCCTAGACATCTTTCTTCTGGTGTTTTTCACAGTCAGTAGAAAGGTCTCTTTAGTGTCCTAACTTACTGTAACTGTGACTTTAATCACCTTCCTCCTGTAAACTGTTCGTGTCTTAAGGACTGTTCCACAGGTGTGGAACATCAGTTTGAACCCTTTCCCATAAAGATCTGTAAAGATTATTTTGATCTTATAAAATGATCTTCAGAATACAGTCTCCGGAAAAAGGGACATTTCCTTATTTTGCTGGGTTTAGTGTCTACCTTTAAAAGAAGTTCCTTTAGGCTTCTGCTGGTATTTACTCGTAACCTAAAAAATCCCTAATGGAAATGAACAGGAATTTGATGGAAACCATTAAGCCAGTTCCTGTTAAGATGTATTACATTATGGAAACTATTACAGATTTTCCTAATGGATTGTAATGATTTTTTATTTCTATAGTATATATGAATGCTTCATTTCTTCTGTTCTTATACATATTGTTAATGTTATAATCCTTTTGTAATTTTAAAGTCAAAAGGTTTTTATTGTCTTTTCACTATATAACTTGTGTACAGTGGAACACACAACAGAATCATGTATAACAACACAGTAGCAGAGTACACAGGACTACATCACATGCATGACAGCGTGAGACTAGTGTCAACAATACGATCAACACACAAGACAATCAACACACAGGAAAACAAACACACAGGACAACAAACACACAGGACAATCAACACACAGGAAAACAAACACACAGGACAACAAACACACAAGACAATCAACACACAGGAAAACAAACACACAGGACAATCAACACACAAGACAATCAACACACAGAAAAACAAACACACAGGACAACAAACACACAAGACAATCAACACACAGTAAAACAAACACACAGGACAGTCAACACACAGGACAACAAACACACAGGAAAACAAACACACAGGACAGTCAACACACAGAAAAACAAACACACAGGACAACAAACACACAAGACAATCAACACACAGGAAAACAAACACACAGGACAGTCAACACACAAGACAATCAACACACAGAAAAACAAACACACAGGACAACAAACACACAAGACAATCAACACACAGTAAAACAAACACACAGGACAGTCAACACACAGGACAACAAACACACAGGAAAACAAACACACAGGACAGTCAACACACAGAAAAACAAACACACAGGACAACAAACACACAAGACAATCAACACACAGGAAAACAAACACACAGGACAACAAACACACAGGAAAACAAACACACAGGACAATCAACACACAAGACAATCAACACACAGAAAAACAAACACACAGGACAACAAACACACAGGACAATCAACACACAGGAAAACAAACACACAGGACAACAAACACACAGGACAATCAACACACAGGACAATCAACACACAGGACAATCAACACACAGGACAGTCAACACACAGGAAAACAAACACACAGGACAACAAACACACAGGACAATCAACACACAGGAAAACAAACACACAGGACAACAAACACACAAGACAATCAACACACAGTAAAACAAACACACAGGACAGTCAACACACAGGACAACAAACACACAGGAAAACAAACACACAGGACAGTCAACACACAGGAAAACAAACACACAGGACAACAAACACACAAGACAATCAACACACAGGACAATCAACACACAGGAAAACAAACACACAGGACAACAAACACACAAGACAATCAACACACAGGAAAACAAACACACAGGACAGTCAACACACAGGAAAACAAACACACAGGAAAACAAACACACAGGACAGTCAACACACAGGACAACAAACACACAGGAAAACAAACACACAGGACAGTCAACACACAGGAAAACAAACACACAGGACAACAAACACACAAGACAATCAACACACAGGACAATCAACACACAGGAAAACAAACACACAGGACAACAAACACACAAGACAATCAACACACAGTAAAACAAACACACAGGACAGTCAACACACAGGAAAACAAACACACAGGACAACAAACACACAAGACAATCAACACACAGGAAAACAAACACACAGGACAATCAACACACAGGACAATCAACACACAGGAAAACAAACACACAGGACAACAAACACACAAGACAATCAACACACAGGAAAACAAACACACAGGACAACAAACACACAGGACAACAAACACACAGGACAGTCAACACACAAGACAATCAACACACAGGAAAACAAACACACAGGACAACAAACACACAAGACAATCAACACACAGGAAAACAAACACACAGGACAACAAACACACAGGAAAACAAACACACAGGACAATCAACACACAAGACAATCAACACACAGAAAAACAAACACACAGGACAACAAACACACAGGACAATCAACACACAGGAAAACAAACACACAGGACAACAAACACACAGGACAATCAACACACAGGAAAACAAACACACAGGACAACAAACACACAAGACAATCAACACACAGTAAAACAAACACACAGGACAGTCAACACACAGGACAACAAACACACAGGAAAACAAACACACAGGACAGTCAACACACAGGAAAACAAACACACAGGACAACAAACACACAAGACAATCAACACACAGGACAATCAACACACAGGAAAACAAACACACAGGACAACAAACACACAAGACAATCAACACACAGTAAAACAAACACACAGGACAATCAACACACAGGAAAACAAACACACAGGACAACAAACACACAAGACAATCAACACACAGGAAAACAAACACACAGGACAATCAACACACAGGACAATCAACACACAGGAAAACAAACACACAGGACAACAAACACACAAGACAATCAACACACAGGAAAACAAACACACAGGACAACAAACACACAGGACAACAAACACACAGGACAGTCAACACACAAGACAATCAACACACAGGAAAACAAACACACAGGACAACAAACACACAAGACAATCAACACACAGGAAAACAAACACACAGGACAGTCAACACACAAGACAATCAACACACAGGAAAACAAACACACAGGACAACAAACACACAAGACAATCAACACACAGGAAAACAAACACACAGGACAACAAACACACAAGACAATCAACACACAGGAAAACAAACACACAGGACAACAAACACACAGGACAGTCAACACACAAGACAATCAACACACAGGAAAACAAACACACAGGACAACAAACACACAGGACAATCAACACACAGGACAGTGCACATAAACTAAAAAAGAGTGTTGAGTGGAAAAATTCATGCAAAATTAGCTGGTAAGCTACTGAAAGTTGCAGCAGCAATAAAAGATCAAAATAGTATATTGAGAGTGAAGTAGTGAAAGTGTCCAATAGCAGCATTATAAAGTGCAGGTGTACAGTGATAGGTGTACAGTGATAGGTGTGCAGTGATAGATGTACAGTGATAGGTGTACAGTGATAGATGTACAGTGATAGATGTGCAGTGATAGATGTACAGTGATAGGTGTGCAGTGATAGATGTACAGTGATAGATGTGCAGTGATAGGTGTGCAGTGATAGGTGTACAGTGATAGATGTGTAGTGATAGGTGTGCAGTGATAGGTGTGCAGTGATAGGTGTACAGTGATAGATGTACAGTGATAGGTGTGCAGTGATAGGTGTGTAGTGATAGGTGTGCAGTGATAGGTGTACAGTGATAGATGTACAGTGATAGATGTACAGTGATAGGTGTGTAGTGATAGGTGTGCAGTGATAGGTGTACAGTGATAGATGTACAGTGATAGATGTACAGTGATAGGTGTGTAGTGATAGGTGTGCAGTGATAGATGTACAGTGATAGGTGTGCAGTGATAGGTGTACAGTGATAGATGTACAGTGATAGGTGTGTAGTGATAGATGTACAGTGATAGGTGTGCAGTGATAGGTGTACAGTGATAGATGTACAGTGATAGATGTACAGTGATAGGTGTGTAGTGATAGGTGTGCAGTGATAGATGTACAGTGGTAGGTGTACAGTGATAGATGTACAGTGATAGGTGTGCAGTGATAGGTGTACAGTGATAGATGTACAGTGATAGATGTGCAGTGATAGGTGTGTAGTGATAGGTGTGCAGTGATAGATGTACAGTGATAGGTGTGTAGTGATAGGTGTACAGTGATAGATGTGCAGTGATAGATGTGCAGTGATAGGTGTGCAGTGGAAGGTGTGCAGTGATAGGTGTACAGTGATAGATGTACAGTGATAGATGTACAGTGATAGGTGTGTAGTGATAGGTGTGCAGTGATAGATGTACAGTGATAGATGTACAGTGATAGGTGTGTAGTGATAGGTGTGCAGTGATAGGTGTGCAGTGATAGGTGTGTAGTGATAGGTGTACAGTGATAGATGTACAGTGATAGGTGTGTAGTGATAGGTGTACAGTGATAGGTGTGCAGTGATAGATGTACAGTGATAGATGTACAGTGATAGGTGTGTAGTGATAGGTGTGCAGTGATAGGTGTGCAGTGATAGGTGTGTAGTGATAGGTGTACAGTGATAGATGTACAGTGATAGGTGTGTAGTGATAGGTGTGCAGTGATAGATGTACAGTGATAGGTGTGTAGTGATAGGTGTACAGTGATAGATGTACAGTGATAGATGTACAGTGATAGGTGTGCAGTGATAGATGTACAGTGATAGGTGTACAGTGATAGATGTACAGTGATAGATGTACAGTGATAGATGTACAGTGATAGGTGTGCAGTGATAGATGTGCAGTGATAGGTGTACAGTGATAGATGTACAGTGATAGATGTACAGTGATAGATGTGCAGTGATAGGTGTGCAGTGATAGGTGTACAGTGATAGATGTACAGTGATAGATGTACAGTGATAGGTGTGTAGTGATAGGTGTACAGTGATAGATGTACAGTGATAGATGTACAGTGATAGGTGTGCAGTGGGAGCTGTGGGGTGGTTTTAATTTTTTATGCAAATCACTGTGAGATTTTTTTACTCAAAATGAAAAGGAAAAGAGCATTATTATTATTATTATTATTATTATTATTATTATTATTACAAATATTATTATTATTATTATTATTATTAGTAGTAGTAGTAGTAGTAGTAGTAGTGATATTAGACATTCGAGATATTATTATATCTCCTTTGTACTGAACAGTGGGCGTGGCCAAAGTGACACTCTTAGTTTACACTGACCAATAAAACACCTCATCAACACAATAATGTAAACAATAATAAAACCCAACACCAATTTAAAGCGCATTTCGGAAAGAAGTTATTTTCGATAACATAATTAATGAATTACTATATCCTCTAATCAATTAATCTAAAAAGTAAAGTAGCCCTAAATGTTTTTTTTATTTCAGTGTCAATATCTTCGCTCATGAAGAACCTCAAATTAAAGGTTATAATGAGTTTAGAAGTAATTTGCGTGTAATAACGGCAGAAATGTCAGAATGAGTAATAATAATAATAATAATAATAATAATAATAATAATAATAATAAAGTTAATGTATAGGCTAGCAGTCTCACATTATATCTGTTTACATTTATCAGCTGCCAGAGGTCAGACTGTGTTTGTATGGTGAAGGTCGGTGTTAATGATGAAGCTGAACTCCGTGAACACTTCCTGACTCTGAACCCGCTGATGAAATGAAAGCGCATTCATTCGTTTCCTCTTTCAGTGTGCAGCTGCGGAGGAATATCCAATCTTCTACATCAGACACAGAGATCAGATCCACACAAGTCTAAAGGTGAGGAATGGCTCTAACACACACGTTTAGGAAAGAATAGCGTGTTTATTTATTACCATCGTGTAAAAAACACCAGTATGAATTTGAAAATGCGGTACTGAATGAAACTTCCGGTCAAAGTCCGTTTAATATTTAACCTAACACATTTCATACGATACATATGCGACTTCATCCACTTCTCATAAACTAACTGTCCAGAGATACAGAATCATGTAGAACTGATCACAAATTCTACATCTCGCCTGAGATTTATTAAACCTGCTGCCTCTTAAAACACACAGCGACACCCTAAACACACAGCGACAACCTAAACACACTGCGACACCCTAAACACACAGCGACACCCTAAACACACAGCGACACCTAAACACACAGCGACACCTAAACACACAGCGACACCCTAAACACACAGCGACACCCTAAACACACAGCGACAACCTAAACACACAGCGACACCTAAACACACAGCGACAACCTAAACACACTGCGACACCCTAAACACACAGCGACACCCTAAACACACAGCGACAACCTAAACACACTGCGACACCCTAAACACACAGCGACACCCTAAACACACAGCGACACCCTAAACACACAGCGACACCTAAACACACAGCGACACCCTAAACACACAGCGACACCTAAACACACAGCAACACCTAAACACACTGCAACAACCTAAACACACAGCGACACCTAAACACACTGCAACAACCTAAACACACTGCGACTCCTAAACACACAGCGACATCCTAAACACACAGCGACACCTAAACACACAGCGACACCCTAAACACACAGCGACACCCTAAACACACAGCGACACCTAAACACACAGCAACACCTAAACACACTGCAACAACCTAAACACACAGCGACACCCTAAACACACAGCGACACCTAAACACACAGCGACACCCTAAACACACAGCGACACCTAAACACACAGCGACACCCTAAACACACAGCGACACCCTAAACACACTGCGACACCTAAACACACTGCAACAACCTAAACACACTGCGACTCCTAAACACACAGCGACATCCTAAACACACAGCGACACCTAAACACACAGCGACACCCTAAACACACAGCGACATCCTAAACACACAGCGACATCTAAACACACAGCGACACCTAAACACACAGCGACACCCTAAACACACAGCGACACCCTAAACACACTGCGACACCCTAAACACACAGCGACAACCTAAACACACAGCGACACCTAAACACACAGCGACACCCTAAACACACAGCGACAACCTAAACACACAGCGACAACCTAAACACACAGCGACACCCTAAACACACAGCGACAACCTAAACACACAGCGACACCCTAAACACACAGCGACACCCTAAACACACAGCGACACCTAAACACACAGCGACACCCTAAACACACAGCGACACCTAAACACACAGCGACACCTAAACACACAGCGACATCCTAAACACACAGCGACACCCTAAACACACAGCGACACCTAAACACACAGCGACACCCTAAACACACAGCGACACCCTAAACACACTGCGACACCTAAACACACTGCAACAACCTAAACACACTGCGACTCCTAAACACACAGCGACATCCTAAACACACAGCGACACCTAAACACACAGCGACACCCTAAACACACAGCGACATCCTAAACACACAGCGACATCTAAACACACAGCGACACCTAAACACACAGCGACACCCTAAACACACAGCGACACCCTAAACACACTGCGACACCCTAAACACACAGCGACACCCTAAACACACAGCGACACCCTAAACACACAGCGACACCTAAACACACAGCGACACCCTAAACACACTGCGACACCTAAACACACAGCGACACCTAAACACACAGCGACATCCTAAACACACAGCGACACCCTAAACACACTGCGACACCTAAACACACAGCGACTCCTAAACACACAGCGACATCCTAAACACACAGCGACATCCTAAACACACTGCGACACCCTAAACACACAGCGACACCTAAACACACAGCGACAACCTAAACACACTGCGACACCCTAAACACACAGCGACACCCTAAACACACAGCGACACCCTAAACACACAGCGACACCTAAACACACAGCGACACCCTAAACACACAGCGACACCCTAAACACACTGCGACACCTAAACACACAGCGACAACCTAAACACACAGCGACACCCTAAACACACTGCGACACCTAAACACACAGCGACAACCTAAACACACAGCAACACCCTAAACACTCTGGTTTATTTATTTATTTACTTTCTCATTCATGTATCATTTACCTTCATCATATACAACTCCAACATACAAAATAATATAGTGTACGTGGGCTATTATACTTTATCATATCTAAAAACATGCATGAAGGTGTGTGTGTGTGTGTGTGTGTGTGTGTGTGTGTGTGTGTGTTGATTGACTGGAATGTCATTGTAACAGTACAGTGTCAGGACTAGTTCATATACTTCCCTGAAATGGAATATTCCATCACACTGCATGTGAACCCTGATCTACATCCTTCAGGTTAAATTCTCTCTACAGGTTCAGTCATGTCACATGATTATTAGTTCTATGTGTCGGGTATTTTATTTAATTTCATTTTTTTTTCTGTTAGTGTTGTTGTCACAAGTCTCACTGAACAGGAAGATCTAAACTAAACAGAACAGAACGTTGATGAGCAGAAAAATTAGTGAACATTCGTCTGTACGATATTGTGTGTTGTAGCAGCAGTGAAAGAGTGCAGGGGTAGACGTACTGTGGGAACTTTACTCAAAATAAAAGTGCATTATTATTATTATTATTATTATTATTATTGTTGTCGTTGTTATTGTTATTATATTCAGTATGTCACATTTGTACTGAACAGTAGGCATGGCCAAAATGACACTCTTAATTTAGACTGACCAATAAGAACACCTCATTTCACCATGGCAATGCCATAATTAATTAAGCAATTAATATATTCTCTAATCAGTTAACCTAAGCAGTAATGCCGCCCTAAATGTACTTTTTTATTTCAGTGTCAATATTTTCACTCACAAAGAACCTCAGAGTAAAAGTTATAAAGAGTTTAGAAGTGATTTACTTGTAATAATGGCAGTAATGTCAAAATGAGTAATAATAATAATAATAATAATAATAGTTATTATTATTATTATTATTATTATTATTATTATTATTATAAGAACCTCAGTTTGTTATGACCAATGACTTTTTAGGACCCAAAAGCAGAACCCAGACTGGGACAGAAAGGTTTTATTGAATGAGAAATGAATGTAGAGATGGTGGATGACTGATGGAGGAGGAAGTGTGGCTTGGTGTTTCTGTTGAGGTCAGGACTTGAACTCAGGTCAGCGGTGGGACAGTCAGGTGCTCGGTCCGTGAACCACGGGGGAGGTGAAGCATCACTGGGCGTAGCAGCGTGCAGGCAGACAGGCAGGATGAGATGTGGCCCTGAAGCACAAGAAAAACAGGTTACACGGGAACGAAGCACGAGGAAATAAAAGGCAGAGCCAAAAACCACGAGGAAGCCTTAGCATCGGTACCACACCGGTAGATGGAACGATTTGGCAACAAATGACTGGAGAACTGGGGCATTTAAGTGCTGCAGGCTGATGAGATGATGAGGTGCAGGTGTGATTACTGATTCAGTCAGGAAGATTGGAGTGCCACGCCCAGGGACACACATGAGCACACACAAACAGGAAGAGAGGGAGAGACAGACACAGGAAACACAAGGGAGAGGGGAAAAACAGGAGCCTAGACCAAGACCATGACTGTCCCCACGTCTCAACAGGAGCCTCCAGGCAACCTGCCAGGCCTGTCAGCATGGGCCTGATGGAAGTCCTGGATGAAAGAGGGGTCTAGGATGAAAGAATGAGGCACCCAGGTTCGCTCCTCCAGTCCATATCCTTCCCAGTCCACTGGGTATTACAGGTTCCGTTCATAATGGTGCACTTCCAGCAGCCGCCTGGCGGTGAAGGCAAGGTAATCATCCATGACCCAGTCGAGTGGAGGGGGATGGCTGGAGGGCACAGTGAGCTGCCGTGGAGCAGTTTCAGTTGAGAGACATGGAAGGAAGGGTGGATCCGCATGGATGATGGAGGGGTTGATGATGCTCTTGATAATGAAAGGACCATGTAGTGACGAGAGAAGTTTTTTTTAATTAGTCTTTAATGTGATGTCCTTGGGGCGCACGGTGGCTTAGTGGTTAGCACATTCGCCTCACACCTCCAGGGTCAGGGGGTTGATTCCCACCGTGGCCCTGTGTGTGCGGAGTTTGCATGTTCTTCCCGTGCTGCGGGGGTTGGCACCCTGTCCAGGGTGTATCCCGCCTTGTGCCCGATGCTTCATGGGATAGGTTCCAGGTTTCCCTGTGACCCTGAAAAGAATAAAGCGGTATAGAAGATGGATGGATGGATGAAAGTCACATCTCCTTACCCGGTTGGTAATTGGGTGCAGGAGTTTGATGGCAGTCAGCAAGATGGTGGTGAGCGAAACAGGGTGGAGTAGACATCCCTCCAAATCTTGTGGAAACGACGGATGTGAGCTTGAACAGATGAGACCACGATGTTGTTCTCTTGGACGGGAAACAGGGGAGCAGATAACCCAGAGAACACTCAAATGGAGACATACCAGTGGCTTGGCTGGTCAGGGAATTGGGGGGGTACTCTATCCAGGCAAGCTGAGTGCACCAGGATGAGGGGTTCCTGGCAGTGACACACTGAAGCGCTGCTTCCAGATCCTGGTTTGTCTGCTCCTCCTGACCTCCAGACCCCTGATTAGTCTGACGGTGGAAACCAGAGGACAGTCTTACAGAGGCACCGAGAGCATGTCAGAAAAACTTCCATACCTTTGAGATGAACTGCGGTCCATGGTCAGAGATGATGTCCAGTGGAATTCCATGCAGGCGGAAAACATGATTAACAGCGGATGGGTCAGAAGTCTCATGCGCTGTGGGAAGTTTGGGGAGAGCCACAAACTGCAGTGCTTTGGAGAACCGGTCCACAATAGTGAGGATGGTGGTGTTACCTTGAGAAGGAGTCAGTCCAGTAGCGAAGTTAAGTGCGATGTGTGACCAGAGGGTGACTGGAAACAGGAGAGGACAAAGCAGGCCCGCAGATGGGCAGTGAGAGGCTTTCCCACGGGCGCACACCTCACCATGCAGGAAGGACGGAAGATAGTATCAGGGTTCGAGAGGGCCTCTTCGGAGGCAAATTGACGGGTGAGGGCATCGGCCTTGACATTCTAGGAGCTGGGGCAGTACGTGATGGTGAAGTTGAACCGGCCGAAGAATAACGCCCAGCTGCGTGGCGGTTTGGATGTTCAAGCCCTTCAACTTGTACAGAATACAGCAGTGAGAGCATAAAAACATACCTGTACTAGAAAACCTGATCATATTCAGAGCGCTAAACCCCACCCAATCTAACACACACAAATGTTCTTGAATGAACTCCAAAACTATTTTTTTTTTCTAGATATACTGTCATATTGTTGTCCATAACAAGGGAAAGGAACAAAAAGCTCTTAAACATCAAATTTGATTTGACCTGGTAAGTTGAATCTCATAGTCCTTGCTGTCATAACCACCTTTCCTGTTATTTATCATTTATAGCAGCCACCAAATAATATGCTTTATGGTAAATATATGCTATAAACTGGCACATTAAGGCATTAGTATTACATTATTGGACCTTAAGGACACTGCTATACCTTTCAGACTAGATATACACCTTTCCTCAGACAGTCTCCATTCTTAAACCTCAAGGCAAAGCTTCACTGGAATGTTCAGATGTTCTTATTTTGTCTTACAGTCATGGAGACTGTGCGTAAGAACAAGGTCTTTCTCATCGACACTCTGTCCACTGATGCCAGCATCGTTTTACAGCACGTCCAGAGCGACAGCATCATCACCAAGCGTGACTACAACAATCTTAACCATCCCAATCACACACCGGAGAAGATCATCATTAACCTTCTGGATACTGTGATGAACAGGGGTGATGAGACCTGTCAGAAATTTCTGAAGCTGTTGGAGAAAGAAGACCTTCAGGAGAATTTCCCTCAGCTGAAGAAGCTCTTCACACCTGATCAAACATCAGCAGAGAGAGAGAGTATGATCCTTCTACCTAGAGAGCACAGACAATCAACTTCAACCTTAAGAGCTACTCTAGAAATTAGACTGTTTTTTTAATCTTCAATTTGTTGCAGCAGTTTGTGACAAGTATTTTCTTTTCTTTTTTTCATTTTCAGGAGGTCCAGCCATGCCACATGTGAAAAAACAGAGCAAAGGTGATTAAAATACAGAGAATTCATTCATGCTTTGTTTAACTCCAGTCCTGCGTGGTCAGTGTCCAGATTGCTGAATTCCCTTCTCTAAAACACCTGATTAAACACCTGAATAATGATCCGGTTAAGAAGGTGTGTGTGCAGGAGAATCTCCACTCTGTCGGGTCTCCAGAACCGCTGTTCGGCTGCCTGATTGAGGATGTTAACAGAAATGTGAACTTTCATAATGCTGGTGAAAAGCACATATTAAAATCTTATAATGATAATGGTAGTGTTCGGGTCAGTGAGTACAAAATACAGTGGTGTGGTAAAGTATTTGCCCCCACCCTGATTTCTTCTGTTTTTGTGTATATCTCATACTAAATTATTACAGAAATTAAAACAAATCTAAGATAAAACAAAGGCAACCTGAGTAAACACAAAATACAGTTTTTAAATAATGATGAAAATGTATTTGCCCCTGTAGTTACTAATTCCCTAAATCTATGAAACTGTATTGATAATGGGGTTCAGCTGGACAAGACACAACCAAGTCTGATTACTGCAAACCCTGTTCAATCACATCAACACTTAAATAGAACTTTTTCAGCAGCATGAAGTTGGTTAAAAGATCTTAGTTAATAACGCACTCTGGCAAAGCTGAAAGAGATTCCAGAAATGATGATGAAGGTGGTGATTGAAATACATCAGTCTGGGAAGGGTTACCAAGATCTTTCAAAGCCTCTGGAACTCCAAAGAACCACAGTGAGAACCGTTACCTCCAAATGGAAAAACCCAGCACAGTAGTGAACCTTCCCAGAAGTGTCCAACCTTCCAAAATTCCTCCAAGAGCACAGCAACGACTCATCCAGGAAGTCAGAAAACAGCCAAGGAGAACATCGAAGGACCTACAGGCCTCTCTTACATCAATAAAGGTCACTGTTCATGACTCCACTATCAGAAAGACACTGGGGGAAAACGGCTCCATGGAAGAGTGGCGAGGTGAAAACCACTGCTAACCCAGAAGAACATTAAGACTCGACTGAATTTCACCAAAACACACCTTGATGATCCTCAAACCTTTTGGGAGAATGTTCTGTGGACTGATGAGTGGAAAGTGGAACTGTTTGGAAGACAGGAGTCCCGTTACATCTGGAGTAAACCAAACACCGAATTCCACAAAAAGAT
This sequence comes from Ictalurus furcatus, assembly GCF_023375685.1. Lineage (NCBI taxonomy): Eukaryota > Metazoa > Chordata > Actinopteri > Siluriformes > Ictaluridae > Ictalurus > Ictalurus furcatus. The sequence goes on from NC_071271.1 coordinate 27,053,171, forward strand.
CATCATACCTACGGTCAAGCATGGTGGAGGCAGTGTGATGGTGTGGGGATGCTCTGCTGCTTCAGGGTCTGGGCAACGTGCAGTAATTGAGGGAAACATGAATTCTGCTCTCTAGCAGAAAATCCTAACGGAGAATGTCCGGTCTTCAGTCCGTAAGTCTAAACTCAAGTGTAACTGGATTCTGTAGCAAGACAACAATCCAAAGCACAGGAGTAAATCCTAGTCCTAGAAGAACATGGAAGTCTGATCTCCAGTTATCAGAAGTGTTTGGTTGCCGTTATTGCTGGGGGCAATTAGTTTTTCACATGGGTGATAGGTGTTGGATAACTTTTTTTTTCTTCAGTAAAATAAATAAATTAATTGTATAGTGTGTTTACTCAGGTCACCTATGTTTTATCTTGTATTTCGTTTGAAGATGTAAAACGATTTATTATGAGATATACACAAAACCAGAATAAAACAGTATACATCAGTAATAAATCAGAATACTGTTTCAGAGCGCTGTAGTCTGATAAACATTGTGTCTGATCATTAACAAATATGTAATTTGATTCTGTAAAGTGGCAGGAACCTGAAATGGCTGAACGTGTTATTTTCTCCATTTCAGGTGCTGAGTTTGTGGATAGACACAGAGATACGCTCATACAGAGAGTTTCTTCAGTAATGGAGATAGCAGATCGTCTCCTAACCAAGAACATGATTAGTAATGAAATGTACAGTACAGTCAGTGCAGCAGCTACGCCGCAGGACAAAATGAGGACCTTGTACAGATCTCTCAACTCCGGAGCTGTGAAAGAAGAAGTTTATCAAATCCTGAAGGAGAAGCAACCTTATTTAATGGAGGATCTAGAGGGTTAAAGGAAAATTTCACACACTCTGAAATGGGAATTCTATTTTTGTTCATTATGTGGATGATTTCAACAGAATTATACAGAATATAACTGACAATTTTTATGATCAAAGTATCTAAATATACAAAACCATTACTATTTTTGTATACTATTTTAAAATTTGGGAACATTCTGGATTTTTAGCAGTAAATAAATCTATATTGTTGTATCTAATTGAATATTTACAATTAATGACGAATGTAAGAATTTTATTGATAATTATCATAACCTTTTAGTTTAGTTTATTAACCTTTTACTCCTGGTTTCACTTTCTTTGTACTGTTATGAAGTTTTGATACGTCAGGGTTAACAACAATAGATCTAGCTCTAATTATGAAGAAATTTTCAGTTATATATTCCAAGTTATACGTTCATGTTTGAGCAAGATAGAATAATTTTGTTACCGTATAATCAGGATTCCTATTACTTTTTTATTTTCTAGAATTATTAGAACCTCTATATATTTAACTACATGTTTTTTCCCAAGTGAATCTGAAAGGTGGAGGGTTACTCAACACTGAGGTTTGGTTTTTAATTACATTTTGAAATCCTTGCTACATGTTCAGGTCTTCATCGTGCACCTACTGTAGGTAGGTGAACTTATTTTGGGGGAATGTGGGTGTTGGAGGGATTAATATGCTTAGTGAGAGTCATCTCTATAAATTAGAAGGCTGTACATGACCATGCATGGCACAGGTTGCTGAAGGAGGATTGTACATGTGTTGAGAAGTTTGAACTGAAGTGGTAATATCTTGTCTGTGTGCATGAAGCTTCATTAAACTCATATAAGCCATGTACAGTACTCCAAGTTTTGTGTCTCTTTACCTGCAGCTCTTTTCTGGAGATCTCATCTTCATGGGGAACAAAAGAGTACAATCTACCCGTTTTCATTACCAGTTTAATTTTACAGCAAAACTGTATATATTAATAGAGGAAAGAAAAAAATATTTTAAGAAATTAGATGGAAAATAATGTTTCATTTCCATCTTTGTTTCTTTAGTTCTTTCTCTGTGGCACTAATGCTTCCAGTCCTCATCTGAGAAACAGAGAAGAACACACTGCAATTTATTATCTATATATATATTTCCAAATTACATTTTTAACATACAGTCCCTTACATAATATAGAGATCATCACCTGTCACCAGAACATATTTCAAATGATTACTTTCTTTTACAGAGATAATTGATGTTAAGAGATAAGTTGATGCTAATAAAAAAAAACCCTCGTTATTATTTTTATGTATTTTTTGGCCATAATTCTTTATTGTCTTATTCCTATCCCTGCAAATACTCAGAAAATATTTTTAAACCATTAAGTCCATTGCTACTGGCTTACTCCTTGCAGAGCTGAAAATATGTTTATCACTACTGAGATTGATCTATTTCTGAAGATACAGTATCTCACAAAAGTGAGTACACCCCTCACAATTTTGTAAATATTTGATGATATCTTTTCATGTGACAACACTGAAGAAATGACACTGTGCTACAATGTAAAGTAGTGAGTGTACAGCTTGTGTAACAGTGTAAATTTGCTGTCCCCTCAAAATAACTCAACACACAGCCATTAATGTCTAAACCACTGACAACAAAAGGGAGTACCCCACAGGGTATGACGCCACTCAGGAGACTGACTCACCAGACTGTAAAATAAATAACTTGACTAAAAAACTACATTTAAATTTATTCATTTAGCAGACTCTTTTATCCAAAGCGACTTACAAATGAGGAAACACAAGCAAAGCGATATATCAAGCGGAGAACAATACGAGTAGTGCTGCTGTACAAGATCTTTAATTGAGTTCTAGAGAAGTAAAGTGCGCAGAGTCGAGGTGTAAGTGCCAGAGGTGTTTTTTTTTGTTTTTGTTTTTTTCAGGATAATGTGGGGTTGGCATTTTAGGGGTTGGTTAGGTGTTGACGGAAGAGAAGGGTCTTTAGCTGTTTTTTGAAGATGGTGAGAGATTCTGTGGTCCGGATTGAGGTTGGAAGTTCATTCCACCACTGAGGGACGGTTAGTGTGAAGGTTCTGGAAGGGGACCTTGAGCCACGCTGAGTGGGATCTACTAAACGTTGGTCGCTAATCGATCGCAGATTGCGAGAGGGAACATAGGCCTTCAGGAGAGAGTTGAGGTAGGGGGCGCTGTTCCAGACAAGGTCTTGTAGGTGAGCATCAAGGCCTTGAATCTGCTTCTCTACAACTCAATTATAAACCTTGTACAGTAGCACTACTCGTATTGTTCTCCGCTTGATATATCGCTTTGCTTGTGTTTCCTCATTTGTAAGTCGCTTTGGATAAAGTCATCTACTAAATGAATAAATATAAATGAATAACAGAAGTATAGTTTGCTTTAACTTGCAGTGAATAACAAAAGTAAACATGACCAGCTGCAAAGTCTCAGTTCAGTACCACACTTTCACACAGCCGGTTATACAGTTTATAATCTGTATTTATATTTACTCTTACCTTTACCTGCTCACCTGAAACACATGCAGGTTGGATTTTAATCCGAATCACGTCTCCACGCGCCACCTGCTGCATGAGATCGGATTCGCCTTGGTGACGTCAGAGCTGAGTTCTGATGGCTGGATGCTCCTGTCGGTTATTTGTCCGATATTAAAAACACTGAATATGTTTTGTTTGTTTGTTTGTTTGTTTGCTTGTTTGTTTAATTGTGATTATTCAAACTTTTTGGGGGGTTCAGTTCTACAGTTGTTTGAAGCCTATAAATTATAAGTTGTTTAAAATCGGTGTATTTAAGAAAGACTCTATATATCACTTTCTGATTTACAATTTAAAACTGCGACATATTCGTGATGACTCCTCCATCATATCAACACTTTAATGATTAAATGATTTTGATAAGTTAAGAGGATATCTACTCCTAATTTAAAGTAAGAAAGCTATTACACTGTAACAGAACTGATATATGATTAGGATGATTGGGATATAATACTGTAACATCATCTGACCTCCTATATAATTACTCCCCTTTACTTTCAGAACTAAAAAGAAGCGATGTTAACTTTGTTCATGTTTATTATGTATGACTTTTTGTCACAATTTGATACGCATTTATATAATATAATATAATATAATATAATAAAATATAGTATAGTATATAATATAATATAATGCAATATAATATAATATAATATAATATAGTATAATATAATGTAATATAATATAATACAATATAATATAATATAATATAATGTAATATAGTATAATATAATGTAATATAATATAATATAATATAGTATAATGTAATATAATATAACATAGTATAGTATAATATAATATAAAATAATATGACGAGTAAAATTAAAAGCTTTTCCCAATGTTTATTGCTAGTAGGTGCCACAAAAGTGGATAATTCTTCTACATACTTTTTATTTGGTCATAACAGCACAGGACAGCAGAACAGAACGGGTCCTGTTCTCTTCTCGCAGAATCTCGCGATAAGTGGGTGCTTGAAACATGCCCATGATCCTTTGCGATTCCTCTTTCTAGCCGGCGCCTGAGAATGGGTATGTGTTTTCATCATGTCCTGCTCAGAGGAATCCGAGCTCATCTGCCTGATTAAACTTTATGTTTTGTTTTAATATTATATTTAGATGATTTAGTAGACACACCGCGACGGTTCCGAGCCTGTATTACGTGTTTGCGTGTGGTTATTTAGTTATTTTTTAATGAGATGAGTTTGGAGAGCCGAATGGTGACATGTCTCAAGATGGCGGCGCTCTTTGGGTACACACTGCTGTGAACATTACTGACTAGACTGTTTATTCGGGGTTTTATATGTATTTTTTTAGCGTGAGTGCATTAATTGAAAGAAATTCCGCGCAGTATATGTGTTTGTGAGGTTGAAAGTTTCATTTTTGGAGAACATGTACTTAAATAAAGGCCTGGTGCTAATTAGCCGATTAGCTTCGTGAGGCGCTGAAGAGTCTAAATCACGCTGCACTGTGTTAAATAACTTTATACTTATATCTTTACTTCAGCTGTCTTTAACTTGTGTACATCACTTCAGGGATGTTTTGGGTCGAGTTCTGTAATCCTGTATTATAAAGTAATGAGTTTGTAAAAGCTTCAGCATGCTAGCGAGCTAATCTCTTCATACAGCGTGTCATTATTACAGTGCGGTTATTTTATATTAATAGTTTTTACTGATAAACTCCTGACTCCTCACTGCTCTGTAATATCTCCACTGTTTGTGTGTGTGTGTGTGCGGTACAGAACAGGAAAGTAGTTTTTAATTCATGCAGACCATTCAGAATGTCATTGTACTGTTCAGTGAAGTTATTTATAATATTTAATAGAATTACTCCACAGCACTCGGGTGTGTATGATGAGTTTATTGCGGAGTCTGAGTAAACCCTGCTGAGACTCACCTTGGAGAACTGAACACCCGAGTGTGTGTGTGATGAAGGCTTTAGTCTGCACCATGCCATGATTCGAGCACTAACTGTTATGCCTTCTTATTTTTAAAATAAAGGTATCTCAAGGGACAACTGGCACAAACGCCGTAAGACCGGTGGCAAACGCAAACCCGTCCACAAGAAGAGGAAGTATGAGCTCGGACGGCCTCCATCAAACACAAAGGTACAGCACACACACACTCACACACGGCATTCTCGTTCCCAACGCACTTCTGAGTAGAATCTGATTTATAACATCAGTTTTAATGGAACTTAAAATCTGTTTTGTGAACACTACGGTTCCTCTTGTACTGTAGTTTAAGTAAATACTTATAAAGTAAATCACTTTCTACATAATTACTACAAATTAATCCTCTGTGAATTTAACACGTGTTTTTGATTGTGAAGAGAATGTGTACCTCGTATTATCGGTTTAAGTTTAAACCATCATTTAATAAAATGTACAAACCTCAGCTGGAGTTTAACAATGTTCAGAATTGTATTAATGATATAATCTTTAAACAGGCGTCTCGTAGTGTCGTCTCTAATGGGAGATCATGTTTTTGTTTCCACGGTTGTCATATTGTATTATTGTGTCTGGTGCGTCGTCATGGTGATCAGTACAGTGTCCGTGTGAGTGATGTAAACACGTCCTTAGGTCGGTCTGTATTTGACCGTTTTGGTCAAAACGTTTGGACTGTCCAATGTTAGGATTCGTCATAGTTACACTGACACATGGACACGCTGATGATGATGACGCGGGTGTGGTTTGTGTAACAGTGATATTTATTTATTTTTTTAAAAACATTTATTTTGTTCCAGCTCGGCCCAAAGCGCATCCACACGGTGAGGGTCCGCGGTGGGAATAAAAAATACCGTGCACTCCGGCTCGACGTGGGCAACTTCTCCTGGGGCTCAGAGTGTAAGTGTGTGTGTTTACGCTTTACAGCGGTTTAAAATAACTAGTTCAGATTATTCCTGCAGGTCTTTTCAATGATGAAAACTTGTCCAGTTCTGCTACTGAGTGCATGTGAGTGACACTTATGTTCCAACGCTGAGAAAAAGACCTGCAGATATCAAATACTATGACTCCGGGACGTCAGTCTCGCTTCTTTATGTGAAAAAAAAAAATCACTATCAATAGATCAATAACGCAACAAAATCTGCATAGGTGCAGTGAAAACTTGACCTGTGTTCTTTTGGACAGAGACACAGTTACAGCATTGGCCCTGGGTTTATTGCCCTCTTCTGCCCCTAGTGGAGTCACAGAGTATAGTTCTAGTGTTCCACAAGGCGATTTTAATTTAAAACGCAATTCACATTCATTCATTAATCTAAAACTGTATTCATCCTGATTTCTGTTGAAGCTTCCAGACAGGTTTTTTTTTTCTATTTATTTTCCTGAATCCAACAAGAATTTTGGAAACATTTGTTGTTGGACATGTTTTTAAAATTCTTTTAAATATAAGAATGTAGTTAATTTCTCTGTACCATTATTTTAACGATGCTAACACAGAATCCAATGCAACAAGACATCATGATGGTGATTTTTATTGTAGAGTTGCTTTTCTTAAAAGTAAAGCCTGTCGTGTGTAAATGGGTTAAATTAATCGTGTGTGTGGTGTTTTGGTGCTTGCAGGCTGCACCCGTAAGACCAGGATCATCGATGTGGTCTACAACGCCTCTAATAACGAGCTGGTCAGGACCAAAACCCTGGTGAAGAACTGTGTGATCCTGGTGGACAGCGCCCCCTTCAGGCAGTGGTATGAGTCTCACTATGCCCTGCCTCTGGGACGCAAGAAGGGCGCCAAATTGGTACGTTTTTGTCAATCACCCAGAAAAACCTACACAGCCTTTTATTCTGTATGACATCGTGCTGGGGTAATTAGAATACTTTAGTGTTTGTCAACATTTAGCATTCAGGTTCATTTGAATATTAATTAGGTGTACAGTTAACCTGAACACCAGAACAAGCACAGTTTCCCTTCAGGAGCTGTTCTGTTCCTGGTTAGTGTTGAAGTGACTTTTTATTACTTTAGTGCAGTGATCACTGGTCAAACTGGGAAAATGGTGTTGTGCAAGATTTGTGAGCGATACCGCCCCCTAGTGACAGAACACGTTAAATAACCTGTATTAAGTCTTGGGTGTTATCAAGCATGTGATTAAAGACTTTATTCAGCTGAATCATGGATTAAACTGACTTTTACGTGAACATGCGCACAATAGCCACCGCGTATAAATAATGTTCTCAAAAATAAACAGTTTTAGTAATAGTTTGTTTTTGGGATTAAATTATGGTTGTAAAGGAGAGCGGAGTTGGTGTGGAGTGTTAAATGGTCTTTCTGTGATGAGATTGTTGTCCAGTTCTGCTCCTGAGTGACTCTGATGCAGTCGAACACTCTGAGAAAGACTTGCGGTCATATCAGATCTCAAGCAGGATTCAGTGGAAAGCCTCCTAGATATCTGCTTTTCAACTTAGGATCTTCTTTAGAAGAGCTCAGCAAGTACGGGAGCATAAACATCAATGTAAACCAATCCGGTTATTCAAGTCATTTATAACTGATTTCCCCAGTGTGTGTAATGCGTTATAGACGACATGAGCATGTCCAGTTACGTCCTGCTTTCTCCTGCAGACCCCTGAGGAGGAGGACATCCTGAACAAGAAGAGGTCGAAGAAGGTGCAGAAGAAGTTTGACAAGCGCAGAAAGAACAGTAAGATCAGTCCTCTGTTGGATGAGCAGTTCCAGCAGGGCAAGCTGCTCGGTGAGTCTCGCGTCAATCCCACATGTTCACGCTTTATTTCCCATAATTCAGCACTCATGATGATGTATCCAGTTCTGCGACTGATACCACAGTGATGAACTCTTACCGCTTTCTGATTCCTACAAACCTTCATGAAGAACACTACACACACTGCTTCTGTACAGAGCTGTAATCAGCAGCGTCTCTTTTTCTGTTTTGTATGTTTTCCCAGCATGCCTTTCTTCCAGACCGGGACAGTGTGGTAGAGCTGATGGCTATGTTCTGGAGGGAAAAGAACTGGAGTTCTACCTGAGGAAGATCAAGGCCAAGAAAGGCAAATAAATGTACAGCTCTGTTTGATACGATCGCCATTAAAAGGAAAACCCCCCACAATCCTGTTTACGCCTCTTTATTTAAAATGTGCCCCGTGTTGAAGTTTAACTGTCATGTGTTGGACTTTGTGTTGCTCATTAAGCTCAGGAAATTAAACACAACACACAATTTATTACAGACTGGGGACTTGTGGATGAACTTTCTGTGTGAAGGTTCTGTACTGGTCAGATTGATCCCTGTAAACTCAACCCTTCCCTAGTGTAGGAGCTCCATGTGAACCTCTGTATACACTCCTACGAGTTCTCACCAGAAGAGCATAGCACAAGTGCAGATGAAACCACTGACACAAAAAATCTAGTCTGACTGTCCGTCCCCCCTTTATAGACAATTCGTTTTTTAATGGGGTTTTTGGATTAAAACTATCATGATGTCAGATTGCTGTGGAGTTTGATTTTCCACCTGTACCTGGCTCCTCCCCCTGACTGCAGTGGCCAGTAGAGTGTATGGAGGTGTGAGAAAGTTATGCAGCTTCATGCAGTGTTGCTATAACTGGTTATAACCTCCGATATTAATGTGAAGAGCTCGGGTGCTGTAATGACTCCTGTTTACTGCAGTGAGCCTCTACAGTGCTCGTGTACACGTCATCTTTTACTCTAATAAACACGTTGACTCTTCTTAATAATGTCTTAATCAGCAGGGGGTTTTATTATTATTATTATTATTATTGCACTCATTTCTTTTTCTACAAGGACGCCACACAGTGCCGAGTTACTCCTTCAGCCGCTACTAAAGAAATACGATTGATCCTCATTAAACACGCCCGGATTTATGTTTTCAGCACATGCACACACTACTGATCCTCGTTTCTGTAATAATAATAAATAAATGTTTTAAATCCTCCAACACATGGAAGTTATTTCAGTTTTTGATCTTCACCTTGATCACATCTTCACCGTGTGATTGAAAAGAACTCAATAAATACCACTTGTCTACTGCACAGCTTTTATTTATTAGGTTTATTAAGCATTTGTAATGTTTATTAGGTGTAAAATAGTTTTTGACAGTTTATTTCTACATATAATGAATATATTTATAATGAAATCCTGGATTATAGCAGTGGAGATGTTCCTGTAGCTGCAGTTATACCGTTTTATTAGTTATTCCTTTTATATTATGCCATTAACCTTATCCACTTCTCTTAGATTTTATTTTGTATTTTTACTTCTTTGGTGTTGGAATTGTGCAGCAAGTTATTATACTTGTTCCCCTTCACCCCCTGTGTAAAATGTGACGTGAAAATAAATAAACTGAACAATTGGTAATGATTTTATTTTCAGTAACCCTGGTTTCTGATCCTAAACCCTGAACACTAAAGGGTGGTGTCCTGGACAGAGTTCAGATTAAACTACAAACACACCTGTATTTAGTTTTTACGGAGCCCCCTAGTGTCAAGTAAGAAAAAAAAGACGGCCGTGTGTATTCCGTACCCGCGCACCGCGTTAAAATTCGCTGTACATTCGAGCTTCTCTCTTCTATTTCTCAAGAAATAAACACACAGAAAGGACATGATGTGTGTTGAGTGGACATAGAACCAATACAACTGAATATACTTTTACATTTTCTCCTGGGAAACGCAGGTCATCAGCGCCTTATAGTAATGGAGTCAGTAAGGGACCGTCTAAAAAGTGCATGACTTGGGCAACTGTATAAGGTTTTTATATGGCACAGTAAGTTTATATGTGTGATATAAATGTATATCATTAATAATACATATGCTATAAAACATTCTTTATCATACTGTATCCTAACACTGCAATAAGTTAGATATCCTGTTAAGTAGACGACTATTAACTTAGTAGAATCTTATACAGTTGCCCAGGTCATGCACTTCTTAAACGGTCCCTTACTGACTCCATTACTATAAGGCGCTGATGACCTGCGTCTCCCAGAGATTGGCTTCCGCTTCCGGGCTTTAACGGGAGAAGATAAAATATATATTGGGTTGTATTGGTTCTATGTCCACTCAATACACATTACTAAGACAATACACATTATGTCCTTTCTGTGTCTTTATTTCTTGAGAAATAGAAGAGAGAAGCTCGAATGTACAGCGAATGTCCAATATAAACCCGACTTTAACACGGTGCGCGCGGTTTACAAAACCGAGGGTACGGATTACACACGGCTGTATTTTTTCTCCTTACCTGACACTAGGGGGCTCCGTAAGTTTTAGATGATTTCAGACTATAAATCTGAGCTGAAGTAAGCTGAATGTCCCTGTACTGCTGTACTAAAGCTGCTCGGATCCAGAAACAGAACAGAAGCTTCAAATTCACCTAAACAGGAGAGATGGAGACCTGAAACCCTAACGCTAACGAGAAATAACGCTTTTAATCTAATCATTAACGACGAACAGCAGCATCCTGAACGTTAGTGTGTGGTGGATCTAATGCCAATGAACAAACATCTAACAGAACCTCACAACAGCGTGAGAATCCTCTGATCGCACTGTTTTATGGACTGCTGGATTGGTGAATCTAAAGTGTGACTCTGTCTCTCCAGAATTTCTCAATTCGAGTTTGTGATTACAGAAATTAGCTCAGAATCGAAAAACTCTGCAACGTTCAGAGGAGCTGCAAGAGTTTCTGTAGATTTGGGCCGAGACACGCCGTGTGACGTCATCACAACGCACGCTCAACCAAAGCCTTCTTCAATTCACGTGCATCGAACATGAGTGCAGCTAAAACGTCTCGTTTACCAACAAACATCACTGAGAAAAACATCATTTCTGCAAAAGAAGCACAAAAACTCTGCAGGTTGCATCGCAAAACTGCAAAAACAGGCATCTCTGTCCGCAACAATCACAAAAAAACTCCATGAAATCCTGTTCGGACTGTAAACTTACTGCTAACCTGTAAATAAAGACATTTAGCAGGTGTATGACGTCCTGACAGGAATAGTGAAGCTTTTGGAGAACATAGCAGATGAAGACAGTGATGGTCAGATGGTAGAGGAAACACTCCCTGATATGGATGAGAGTCTGGTGCTCAGCAGATGCTGGTTCTGAACCTGGTCTCCAGCTCTACAGCCTGGAAGTTCTGGGAGGTTTGATATTCCTGTAGTAGCCGTGAACCTGATGTGATCAGCTGTTCATTTATTATACACACTTTACACACTGCAGACACACACACACACACACACACACACACACACACACACACACCATCAGGGTTACAGTGAGATGTTCCCTGTGCTGGGAAAACCCTAAACTTCAGAGAGATGACATTTTATTTGTTTTGATCTTTGGGTAACAGATGAAAAATTGTGCTTTAAAAAGAAGAGTTCACTTTGTTTATTTTCTGCATTTTTAAACCATCCTGACTAGACCTCCTGTAACGCATCAGTACTGAGTGACGGTTTGTCCGGACGGAGCTCTCCGTTCTACACCGATGTAATCCACACAATCCTCTGAGAAACCACTTTAAACTGAAGTTAAACCCGTCTCTTTACCGCTTTCTTTTAAACCCTCATCATATAATATGTGAAAGCTGTAATATTTCCGTCTCAGATCAGTTCTCACAGTGCGACTGTGATTTAATCATTATAGACATCAAAGACAGCAGCTACAGAAATCCAGATGTGGGTTTAGTCCAGTTTATCAACACCTCTTAATCTACATCTATGATTAACACCTGGCTTATAACAAATCACATCACAATGACTTTATTTAAATATTATTGACTGTATAAAAAAATCCACGGTTCCTCCACGGTTCCTCCAGTACAGAGATAAAGGAGGAATGAAGTTTTCCGGAGCAGTGAGAGTGGTAGCGTGTTCATTCTATAAACTTCTGTGTTATAGACGGTCAGATGTTTAAGCGAGGTGTCTCAGTGATCTGAACTGGTCTGATCTGTGTGCTGGTCTTCATCAGACTGCTCTAAAGCCACCTCACACTGCGTCTGCGTCGTGTCCTCGCACTGTTCTGGAGCGGAGGTTTTATTTGGTATCATGTTTATTTTCTCGGCTTCTCTTTCACACGCGTTCTCTTCAGCGTGTTTACTACAGCAGCAGAGTTGCTTTACTCCTCGACTTTTCTTCTGTTTCCGTGCGGCCGGCGGCCACACGCTGACCGGCAGCGTCCGGTAATCAGCCATCACCTCCTCCACGTCCTCATCAGTCACCCTGATAGACGAGAAATATACAATCATACACCTGTATTATAACTCGTCAGTCACGTCTCCTCCTGCAGGGACCCTATACACAACATAACATCCTTCCTTCTTCAGCATCAGACATAGGTAGGGGTGTGGCCTAACATGTGGAGGCGGGGTTTATATGTTTAATTCACACTAATTTCACTATGTTATATACCAGTTTTTGTATAAATGGTGTTACTGAGATGTTTTATGAGGGGACTGTGATGTTTGAGTCTAACTGAAGGTCAGGATTATAAAACACGCCCACACTGCACCGAGTAACGACGCCTCATAACTCCTCGGAGGCAGTGTGGCGTTAGACAGGCGTGAGAAACAGGAAGTGACCTCATGTCGTATGTAGAGCCCATAAAGACGGGCCGCGCTGGAGCGAACGCGCGACTCAGAGCTTTATCCATCCAGTATTTGTCCTTCTGAAGAGGAGGAAGGTTCTGGTGCATGTCGTCCACAGCGAGCATCGACACCTGACAGAAACAGGAGAGATGATTTTAGTAATTCCTTCATCTTATTCCAGACCTCCTGCATATCCGCGAGCAGTCCCCAGTGCCTCCAGGATTTTATCAAAGTATTACGAAAATATTAGATTAGATCACATGCTTTTATACTCTGAGTTAAACTCGTCTGTGATCAGACTGAAATCTGTTAGGTGTATTACTGTATTAATATGCAAATGAGCTCCCTATATTCAAATACATTAAATATAACTTCCTGTGCTGTTCATATGAGGAATAAGATAATAATAGGATAAGAATAAGGTGGTTTCTGTAAAGATCATGATATTTTCCTGCTGTTTGTTGTGATTTCTGTAACAGTGTGATGTGTAATAAACCTGAATGTTTCGATCTATCAGCTGATTCGTTTCAAAATCATCATCGTCCTCACCAAACGGGTTGATGATCAGTTCCCCGACCTGAACAAACACAATTAACACAATAATAACTCTAATCATGGGCGAGCACTGCCAACAGAACACCCATAATGCACCGTGGTGTCTACAGAGGGCAGTATGACCTGAGTAGTGATTAAAGGAGTGTGTTTGACGTGAAGTTTAAATA
>NC_071271.1:27071825-27109325 GCF_023375685.1 Ictalurus furcatus
CACACAACATAACACACAACATAACACACAACATAATACACAATACACACCTGATAATACACAACATAACACACAACATAACACACAACATAATACACAATACACACCTGATAATACACAACATAACACACAATACACACCTGATAATACACAACATAACAAACAATACACACCTGATAATACACAACATAACACATAATACACACGTGATAATACACAACATAACACATAATACACACGTGATAATACACAACATAACACACAACATAACACACAATACACACCTGATAATACACAACATAACACACAACATAACACACAACACACACCTGATAATACACAACATAACATACAACACACACCTGATAATACACAAAATAACACACAACACACACCTGATAATACACAACATAACACACAACACACACGTGATAATACACAACATAACACACAACACACACCTGATAATACACAAAATAACACACAACACACACCTGATAATACACAACATAACACACAACACATACGTGATAATGCACAACATAACACACAAGATAACACTATTTATCACATCTATCTATATATCTAAATATCTATCTATTTATCTATCTATCTATCTATTATCTTTAATGTGTGTGTGTGTGTGTGTACCTGTATATGACACTGAAGAGGCCGTACAGGAAGCAGAAGACGAGGAACTCTTTATAGAGCAGTTTGTAAATGCTGCCCTTCCATCGGAACAGAAGTTTAGTAAATCCGGCGAAACGGGCGTTCGCTACCTCCAGCGTGTACGACACCGTCATCTGGTCACATGGTACAGTATAACATTACAGTACAGTGTAACAGTATAGTACAGTACAGTATAACATTACAGTACAGTGTAACAGTATAGTACAGTACAGTAATATAGATAGAGAGATATACGTTATTAATGAGCAATAGTGTATTAGTGTTGTATAGAAGTTTTACTGTAACTCGGATACTTGTGTGTAACATGACTAAAAAAACTCATCACAGTGCTTCAAGGAAAGTGTGTTGTGATGTCATAAATTCTGATATGGATATTGTATCATCGTATAATCTCTGTATCAGTGGATCTGAAACGCGTCGCTCTGAACTGACCATTATAATGTTTTTGTTCTTACCTTCAGCGCTGTGTGCTCTGTGTGAGAGGAAGTTCTTCACTTGTCTTCACCTTTATATCCTCCGTCCGATGGCAGGTTCTGCCCCTCCGGTGATTTGTGGTTTGGGAACCAGCGCTACAGTAAAGTGTCGAGCTGCAGGTTCTGCCACGATGACTGATGGACAGTTCTCCATTCCTGCAGCGTCCTGAAGTTAAATATTGTAAAGCCAAGCAGATTTATAGAACTGCAGTCTGATTAAAGATCCGATCTCACACTCGGAATCATTCCTCTTCACATTCTGTATTTTCCTGTTCAGGTGAGTCGGAAACCAGGTGTGATGAAACATTTACATTTACAGCTGAGACAGTTTCTCACAATTACTGACAATTATTTCTTTCATTGTTCATTAATTACACCACTTTTTACACTACATTATACACTACACTTTATACACTACACTATACACTACACTATACAGTACACTTTATACACTACACTATACAGTACACTTTATACACTACACTTTATACACTACACTTTATACACTACACTATACACTACACTTTATACACTACACTATACACTACACTTTATACACTACACTATACACTACACAATACACTACACTTTTTACACTACATTATACACTACACTTTATACACTACACTATACACTACACAATACACTACACTTTTTACACTACATTATACACTACACTTTATACACTACACTATACACTACACTTTATACACTACACTTTATACACTACACTATACACTACACTATACACTACACTATACACTACACTTTATACACTACACTGTACACTACACTATACACTACACTTTATACACTACACTTTATACACTACACTATACACTACACAATACACTACACTTTTTACACTACATTATACACTACACTTTATACACTACACTATACACTACACTTTATACACTACACTTTTTACACTACACTTTATACACTACACTATACACTACACTATACACTACACTTTATACACTACACTTTATACACTACACTATACACTACACTTTATACACTACACTATACACTACACTATACACTACACTTTATACACTACACTATACACTACACTTTATACACTACACTATACACTACACTATACACTACACTTTATACACTACACTTTATACACTACACTATACACTACACAATACACTACACTTTTTACACTACATTATACACTACACTATACACTACACTTTATACACTACACTATACACTACACTTTATACACTACACTATACACTACACTTTATACACTACACTATACACTACACTATACACTACACTTTATACACTACACTATACACTA
The DNA here is from genome assembly GCF_023375685.1 of Ictalurus furcatus. Lineage (NCBI taxonomy): Eukaryota > Metazoa > Chordata > Actinopteri > Siluriformes > Ictaluridae > Ictalurus > Ictalurus furcatus. The sequence goes on from NC_071271.1 coordinate 27,074,310, forward strand.
CACTATACACTACACTTTATACACTACACTATACACTACACTATACACTACACTTTATACACTACACTTTATACACTACACTATACACTACACTATACACTACACTTTATACACTACACTTTATACACTACACTATACACTACACTTTATACACTACACTATACACTACACTTTATACACTACACTTTTTACACTACACTTTATACACTACACTATACACTACACTATACACTACACTTTATACACTACACTTTATACACTACACTATACACTACACTTTATACACTACACTATACACTACACTATACAGTACACTTTATACACTACACTATACAGTACACTTTATACACTACACTTTATACACTACACTATACACTACACTTTATACACTACACTATACACTACACAATACACTACACTTTTTACACTACATTATACACTACACTATACACTACACTTTATACACTACATTATACACTACACTTTATACACTACACTTTATACACTACACTATACACTACACTTTATACACTACACTATACACTACACTATACAGTACACTTTATACACTACACTATACAGTACACTTTATACACTACACTATACAGTACACTTTATACACTACACTTTATACACTACACTATACACTACACTTTATACACTACACTATACACTACACTTTATACACTACACTATACACTACACTATACACTACACTTTATACACTACACTTTATACACTACACTATACACTACACTATACACTACACTTTATACACTACACTATACACTACACTATACACTACACTTTATACACTACACTATACACTACACTATACACTACACTTTATACACTACACTATACACTACACTTTATACACTACACTATACACTACACTTTATACACTACACTTTTTACACTACACTTTATACACTACACTATACACTACACTATACACTACACTTTATACACTACACTTTATACACTACACTATACACTACACTTTATACACTACACTATACACTACACTATACAGTACACTTTATACACTACACTATACAGTACACTTTATACACTACACTTTATACACTACACTTTATACACTACACTATACACTACACTTTATACACTACACTATACACTACACTTTATACACTACACTTTATACACTACACTATACACTACACAATACACTACACTTTTTACACTACATTATACACTACACTATACACTACACTTTATACACTACACTTTATACACTACATTATACACTACACTTTATACACTACACTATACACTACACAATACACTACACTTTTTACACTACATTATACACTACACTTTATACACTACACTTTATACACTACACTATACACTACACTTTATACACTACACTTTATACACTACACTATACACTACACTATACACTACACTATACACTACACTTTATACACTACACTGTACACTACACTATACACTACACTTTATACACTACACTTTATACACTACACTATACACTACACAATACACTACACTTTTTACACTACATTATACACTACACTTTATACACTACACTTTATACACTACACTATACACTACACTTTATACACTACACTTTTTACACTACACTTTATACACTACACTATACACTACACTATACACTACACTATACACTACACTATACACTACACTTTATACACTACACTTTATACACTACACTTTATACACTACACTATACACTACACTTTATACACTACACTATACACTACACTATACACTACACTTTATACACTACACTTTATACACTACACTTTATACACTACACTATACACTACACAATACACTACACTTTTTACACTACATTATACACTACACTTTATACACTACACTATACACTACACTTTACACATCAGCTGGCCTCTTAATCTGCTTTGATAAATCGAGTCTCAATTAAATATTCACTGGAAATAAATCATGTATAATACACTATTTATATCTGTGTTAATAATGTTTATACAGGGAATAAATAGAGATGTGTATGGCATTGTTGTTTATTTACTCTTCTGAAGTTTTTGTTTGTACCTGCACATGACATTTTCTAATGGGCATACAGTAGTTGGTCCTATTTCACAAATTATATCCACAAGTGAATCATTTAGACCAGCTGTTCTCACTGTTTTGCAGCCAGGGACCTCTTTAAATATGAAATAAATCAATTCCCCAGACCCCTTAGCACAGATTTTTTATTATGTTTCTCCTTATTTCTATGTATAATTATATCTAGGCTATTTATTAGAGTTTTTGACTGACAGAACACATGAAGTCTAAGCTGAAGACATTTAGGCCGATTTGTTTATGAGTTATTTGGATTAAACACATTCAATTCAATTCAAGTCAAATAGACCACTAAATAAAACCTAAAAAAATAAATAATAACTGTGATGGTTGTGATTTCCATCTCTGTAACTAAATGCAAATATCACAGACCTCTGGGTCTCCGCAGGCCCGTGTTTCAGAACCATAACAGAACAATAACACTGTAATGTTCTCTCTCTCTCTCTCTCTCTCTCTCTCTCTGTCTCCTGAGCTTCAGATCTGACCTCCCACTCCTGCACTCTTGTATTTGAGGTCCTGAGTGATTCTGGTGCTGATCCACACATCTCTAATGAAATGAAGGTTAGTACTCCGTGTGTAGCGTTAGATATTTATAGATGATGATTTAGAGCCGAGCTCAGAACTGCACTTCTGCTTCACGATGATTTATAATGAGTGAGATTTAACAAGCTGATGTTCCACTGAAACACAGACCGTGCGACAGATTCAACACATTTATTCATCATGTTTATGCTCATTTCAGAAATGAACAATATTCACAGGTTTGACCCTTTTTTTAAAATAAAGTGTATAATGAACAATTTTTTTGTAATATACACTTAAGGGTCCTTTGTCCCTTTTAGGGGAACTTTAAACGTGTTGAAAAGACCCCTGCAACAAAAAAGGTTCCAAGTAGAAGAGAAGTTTGAGACAGAAAGTGTGTGTGTGTGTGTGTGTGTGTGTGTATGTGTGGAATGCATCAGGGTTGTACAAACGTCAAATATATGGGTTCTTTAGTCCCACTGAGAGAAGCTTTAAAGGTTCTATATAGAATCTTACAAATGTGGATTACAAACTATAAATTACTACAATGATTTTTTTCTTGATATTTAAACCTGTTTATCGTTTAGCTTCTTGGTACTTGAATCAAGTCAGAACTGAGGTTTGAGAGTGACGAGTGTGAGAGTGTGAGGAGTGTGTGTGTGTGAGGAGTGTGTGTGTGAGGAGTGGGTGTGTGTGTGTGAGGAGTGTGAGGAGTGTGTGTGTAAGGAGTATGTGTGTAAGGAGTGTGGGGAGTGTGTGTGTGAGGAGTGTGTGTGAGGAGTGTGTGTGTGAGGAGTGTGTGTGTAAGGAGTGTGAGGAGTGTGTGTGTGAGGAGTGTGAGGAGTGTGTGTGTGAGGAGTGTGTGTGTGAGGAGTGTGAGGAGTGTGTGTGTGAGGAGTGCGTGTGAGGAGTGTGAGGAGTGTGTGTGAGGAGTGTGTGTGTGAGGAGTGTGAGGAGTGTGTGTGTGAGGAGTGTGTGTGAGGAGTGTGTGTGAGGAGTGTGTGTGTGAGGAGTGTGAGGAGTGTGTGTGTGAGGAGTGTGAGGAGTGTGTGTGTGAGGAGTGTGAGGAGTGTGTGTGAGGAGTGTGTGTGAGGAGTGTGAGGAGTGTGTGTGAGGAGTGTGTGTGAGGAGTGTGAGGAGTGTGTGTGTGAGGAGTGTGAGGAGTGTGTGTGTGAGGAGTGTGTGTGTAAGGAGTGTGAGGAGTGTGTGTGTGAGGAGTGTGAGGAGTGTGTGTGTGAGGAGTGTGTGTGTGAGTGAGGAGTGTGTGTGTGAGGAGTGTGTGTGTTAGGAGTGTGAGGAGTGTGTGTGTGAGGAGTGTGTGTGAGGAGTGTGAGGAGTGTGTGTGAGGAGTGTGTGTGTGAGGAGTGTGTGTGTGAGGAGTGTGAGGAGTGTGTGTGTGAGGAGTGTGAGGAGTGTGTGTGTGAGGAGTGTGTGTGTGAGGAGTGTGTGTGAGGAGTGTGAGGAGTGTGTGTGTGAGGAGTGTGTGTGTGAGGAGTGTGAGGAGTGTGTGTGAGGAGTGTGTGTGTGAGGAGTGTGAGGAGTGTGTGTGAGGAGTGTGTGTGTGAGGAGTGTGTGTGTGAGGAGTGTGAGGAGTGTGTGTGAGGAGTGTGTGTGTGAGGAGTGTGAGGAGTGTGTGTGAGGAGTGTGTGTGTGAGGAGTGTGTGTGTGAGGAGTGTGAGGAGTGTGTGTGTGAGGAGTGTGTGTGTGAGGAGTGTGTGTGTTAGGAGTGTGTGTGTTAGGAGTGTGTGTGTGAGGAGTGTGAGGAGTGTGTGTGAGGAGTGTGTGTGTGAGGAGTGTGTGTGTGAGGAGTGTGTGTGAGGAGTGTGTGTGTGAGGAGTGTGTGTGAGGAGTGTGTGTGAGGAGTGTGAGGAGTGTGTGTGAGGAGTGTGTGTGTGAGGAGTGTGTGTGAGGAGTGTGAGGAGTGTGTGTGAGGAGTGTGTGTGTTAGGAGTGTGTGTGTGAGGAGTGTGTGTGTGAGGAGTGTGAGGAGTGTGTGTGAGGAGTGTGTGTGTGAGGAGTGTGTGTGTGAGGAGTGTGAGGAGTGTGTGTGTGAGGAGTGTGAGGAGTGTGTGTGTTAGGAGTGTGTGTGTTAGGAGTGTGAGGAGTGTGTGTGTGAGGAGTGTGTGTGAGGAGTGTGTGTGAGGAGTGTGTGTGTTAGGAGTGTGAGGAGTGTGTGTGTTAGGAGTGTGAGGAGTGTGTGTGTGAGGAGTGTGTGTGAGGAGTGTGTGTGAGGAGTGTGAGGAGTGTGTGTGAGGAGTGTGTGTGTGAGGAGTGTGTGTGAGGAGTGTGAGGAGTGTGTGTGAGGAGTGTGTGTGTGAGGAGTGTGTGTGAGGAGTGTGTGTGAGGAGTGTGTGTGTGAGGAGTGTGTGTGTGAGGAGTGTGTGTGAGGAGTGTGTGTGTGAGGAGTGTGTGTGAGGAGTGTGTGTGAGGAGTGTGTGTGTGAGGAGTGTGTGTGAGGAGTGTGAGGAGTGTGTGTGAGGAGTGTGTGTGAGGAGTGTGTGTGTGAGGAGTGTGTGTGAGGAGTGTGTGTGAGGAGTGTGAGGAGTGTGTGTGAGGAGTGTGTGTGAGGAGTGTGTGTGTGAGGAGTGTGTGTGTGAGGAGTGTGTGTGAGGAGTGTGTGTGTGAGGAGTGTGAGGAGTGTGTGTGAGGAGTGTGTGTGTGAGGAGTGTGTGTGAGGAGTGTGAGGAGTGTGTGTGAGGAGTGTGTGTGAGGAGTGTGTGTGTGAGGAGTGTGTGTGAGGAGTGTGTGTGAGGAGTGTGAGGAGTGTGTGTGAGGAGTGTGTGTGAGGAGTGTGTGTGTGAGGAGTGTGTGTGTGAGGAGTGTGTGTGAGGAGTGTGTGTGTGAGGAGTGTGAGGAGTGTGTGTGAGGAGTGTGTGTGAGGAGTGTGTGTGAGGAGTGTGAGGAGTGTGTGTGAGGAGTGTGTGTGAGGAGTGTGTGTGAGGAGTGTGAGGAGTGTGTGTGTGAGGAGTGTGAGGAGTGTGTGTGTGAGGAGTGTGTGTGTGAGGAGTGTGTGTGAGGAGTGTGTGTGTGAGGAGTGTGAGGAGTGTGTGTGAGGAGTGTGTGTGAGGAGTGTGTGTGTGAGGAGTGTGTGTGAGGAGTGTGTGTGAGGAGTGTGTGTGTGAGGAGTGTGTGTGTGAGGAGTGTGTGTGTTAGGAGTGTGAGGAGTGTGTGTGTGAGGAGTGTGTGTGTGAGGAGTGTGAGGAGTGTGAGGAGTGTGTGTGAGGAGTGTGAGGAGTGTGTGTGAGGAGTGTGTGTGTTAGGAGTGTGTGTGTGAGGAGTGTGTGTGTTAGGAGTGTGAGGAGTGTGTGTGTGAGGAGTGTGTGTGTGAGGAGTGTGTGTGTGAGGAGTGTGTGTGTTAGGAGTGTGAGGAGTGTGTGTGTGAGGAGTGTGTGTGTGAGGAGTGTGAGGAGTGTGAGGAGTGTGTGTGAGGAGTGTGAGGAGTGTGTGTGAGGAGTGTGTGTGTTAGGAGTGTGAGGAGTGTGTGTGTGAGGAGTGTGTGTGAGGAGTGTGAGGAGTGTGTGTGAGGAGTGTGTGTGTTAGGAGTGTGAGGAGTGTGTGTGTGAGGAGTGTGTGTGAGGAGTGTGAGGAGTGTGTGTGAGGAGTGTGTGTGTTAGGAGTGTGAGGAGTGTGTGTGAGGAGTGTGAGGAGTGTGTGTGAGGAGTGTGTGTGAGGAGTGTGTGTGTGAGGAGTGTGTGTGAGGAGTGTGTGTGTGAGGAGTGTGTGTGTGAGGAGTGTGTGTGAGGAGTGTGTGTGAGGAGTGTGTGTGTGAGGAGTGTGTGTGAGGAGTGTGTGTGAGGAGTGTGTGTGTGAGGAGTGTGTGTGTGAGGAGTGTGTGTGAGGAGTGTGTGTGAGGAGTGTGTGTGAGGAGTGTGTGTGTGAGGAGTGTGTGTGAGGAGTGTGTGTGAGGAGTGTGTGTGAGGAGTGTGTGTGTGAGGAGTGTGTGTGTGAGGAGTGTGTGTGAGGAGTGTGTGTGAGGAGTGTGTGTGTGAGGAGTGTGTGTGTGAGCACATGGACAGTTCCTGGGAATTGAACAGGTTGCGGTACTGAAAGGTGTGTTTAATAAGGATGAAGCTGCAGCACTGAGCCTTTAACTCAACTTCTGCTTTTAAAGATAATAACTTTATGTAGAATGAGGACATTATAAATCATAACTCCACTCACACACAATCAGCTTCTATAAACCGGAGTGTGTGTGTGTGAGTGTGTGTGAGTGTGTGTGTATTGTATATTGTGTATATTACAGGACTAGTGTGTGTGTGTGTGTGTGAGTGTATGTGTGTGTGTGTGTGTGTGTGTGTGTGTATTGTATGTTGTGTATGTTACAGGACTAGTGTGTGACTCGGTATATCCGCAGGTGAACGTTGCTGGTTTTCAGAGTTGGGTTACGCAGCTCTTCCAGGATCTTCAAGCTCCACAGTCAGATGATTAAAGTCACCTGCATGTAGTTCACTGAGGTTCCAGATTCTTCTTGAGTAGAAGCGTGTAAGGTCACCGCCTTTAAACACAAACACTCACCTTTAAACCTAAAACTAATTAGAAAAAGAAACATCTTTGCAGTGAAATGTGATAAATATAACATAACCTAAGAGAGAATTAAACACGTGTTCTGCTTGTTATAAATAAAGCTGAATCCCTGACGATGCCACAGACGTCTACTCTCTGGGTGGGAGGGGCATATGCTCTCCCCTGTCAATCACAGTGACACTAGCCAATCGTGTGTCTGTGAGCTCGTATATGTAGAAGCAGGTAGATAGCAGTTTACTGTGAGTGTGTTACTCCCCCCCTGCGACAGGCGTCTCGGAGGAAACATGGAGGTGTTTATCCTTCACCTCCCCAGTGGCAGCTGTGATGTGGAAGTGAGAGTGAGCTGCACATCACGCTTACGACCAGCAGGGGACGCCACGAGAGTGTGAGGATTTACCTCCTACTCACATCAGAAAGGTTTATGTGTCCATTGTGTGTCTGTGTATGCGTGCGTGTGTGTGTGTGTGTACAATAAATAAATATATATATAGTGTGTATGTATAGATAAGAAGTGTATATTTTATATAGATAACATTTATTGTTTTAGCTAAGAGAACAATGGCCTCGAGTTTCACTGTTAAGACAGCAGTAGGTGTGTGTGTGTGTGTGTGTGTGTGTGTGTGTGTGTGTGTAGTTGTGTTTCACACTGACAGTGTACTCAGCTTTACTTCCTCACTCCGCCCATCCTCTTCTCCCACACTCACTCTGTGTAGCTTAATGAGAGAAAAATCCACACAGTGTACACACAGACACACCTATACACTGAATAATGTCACAACAGAGGTGTGTGTGTGTGTGTGTGTGTGTGTGTGTGTGTTTCTCACACATTTTTTGTCCTCGTTTCAGCTCCAACATTTTGATTCAAATACGTTTAGAAACATAAGTATTTTAATGCATAAAACACACACACACACACACACACACACATCAGATGCAGTGTTATCAGACTGTAGAGTAGCTTAATATATCATCTCCATTTCAATAGGAAGTGAAACTTTATGAATGAACACATTCTCTCTCTCTCACACACACACACACACACACACACACCTCTTATTGCTTTGTTTAACAAATAACTTTTTTATTATCACACTTTATGTAGATTAGATTTATTTCCATCTTTTCTGATTAAAATCTCCAAAATAAATCTTCCAACCTGTACATTTACCCCAAACATACAGCAGCGTGTTAATGCACCAAAACATCTCTTCTTCAAATATAAACATATAGAGTTAACCATAATAATAATAATAATAATAATAATAATAATAATAATGTAGCTATTATAATAATAAGGTATATTAGATAATAATTAGAGTTGAGTGTATGTAAGTTATATGTTACCCCGCCTTGTGCCCCATGCTCCCTGGGACAGGTTCCAGGTTCCCCGCGACCCAGTAGGATAAGCGGTACAGAACATGGATGGAAGTTGTAAAATTATATTTTATTAAGGTTAATAAACACTTTATTTATTTACTTATCTATTTTTATTTGTTTATTTACTACGTCAATGCTTTTAATAAAATTAGAATAAAGATAAAATAAAAATAAAGATTTCTTGGATAAATAAACACGTTTATGAAAATGGAAGCTGCTTCTGCTCTTTTTTCTGTTGTTTAAATGTTGTTTTAAGGTTTTTGGCTTCTACAGCTCTGTTTTAACTCTGATTGCTGCTCTTCCACCTTAATAACTCTGTGTGGTGTAAAATTACTGAGTGTGACTGAGCGAAACTGTGTGTGTGTGTGTGTGTGTGTGTGTGTGTGTGTGTGTGTGTGTGTGTGTGTGTGTGTGTGTGTGTGTGTTTCAGCCTCTTATGCCCTGGTTCTAACCCACTCCATTCATTATAGTCTGACATCACTTACTCTGTGTGTGTGTGTGTGTGTGTGTGTGTGTGTGTGTTGGGTACAGAAAAACAGAGATGCCACTCAAACACACACGTTAAAAAAAGAAAAGTGTTCATTTAAATACCAGTTTGTTCAGATACAGGTGGAGAACAGCAGCTCTAATGGCCTTGTGAAATTTAAGACTGTGATTACACACGCACACACACACACACACACGCACACACATACACACACACATACACACATTCACACACACACACACCATACACACACACCATACACACACACATACACACATTAACACACACCTATTCACACACATACACACACACACACACACATACACACACACATACACACATTCACATACACTTATTCACACACACACACACACACACACACACACACTTCAATGATGAAACATGAGTAAGTGCACATCCTGTGCACTTGTAGAACATTTTGAACCCTCATGTGTTCCTCTGTTCCTTGATGGAACCCCTAAAGGTTCTACAGCAGAGTGTCATCCTAACCCTAGCTTTCAGAAAGCCTTCCAAGTAGAACCATCTTTACAAGTTCACAACCTTTTATAATTAACCCTTGAGTAAACCTTTAAAAAAGGTTCTACTTGAAACCCTTTCTCGGTGGAATCATTCATCATCAGTTTCTACACAGAATCTATAAGAGTTCCCCATGAAGACTCCTTTAATGTAATGTACAGAGTGTGTGTGTGTGTGATTGAGTGTGTGTGTGTGTATGTGTGAGTGTGTGAGTGTTTGTGAGTGCGTGTGTGAGTGTGTGCGTGTGAGTGTGTGTGCGTGCATGTGTGAGTGTGTGGGCATGTGTGAGCGTGTGTGTGTGCATGTGTGAGTGTGCATGTGTATGTGTGTGCGTGTGAGTGTGAGTGTTTGTAAGTGTGTGCGTGTGAGTGTTTGTGAGTGTGTGAGTGTTTGTGAGTGTGAGTGTGAGTGTTTGTGAGTGTGTGTGTGAGTGTTTGTGAGTGTTTGTGAGTGTGAGTGAGTGTGAGTGTGTGTTTGTGAGTGTGAGTGTGTGTGTGAGTGTGAGTGTTTGTGAGTGAGTGTGTGAGTGTGAGTGTTTGTGAGTGTGTGAGTGTGAGTGTGTGAGTGTGAGTGTGTGAGTGTTTGTGAGTGTGTGTGTGAGTGTGTGAGTGAGTGTGTGAGTGTGAGTGTTTGTGAGTGTGAGTGTGTGAGTGTCAGTGTTTGTGAGTGTGAGTGTTTGTGAGTATGTGAGTGTGCGTGTGAGTGTGAGTATGTGAGTGTGAGTGTTTGTGAGTGTGAATGTTTGTGAGTGTGAGTGTGTGAGTGTGAGTGTTTGTGAGTGTGAGTGTTTGTGAGTGTGAGTGTGTGAGTATGTGTGAGTGTGAGTGAGTGTGAATCTTTGTGAGTGTGAGTGTTTGTGAGTGTGTGAGTGTGAGTGTGTGAGTGTGAGTGTGAGTGTGTGAGTGTTTGTGAGTGTGAGTGTGTGAGTGTGAGTGTGTGAGTTTGTGAGTGTTTGTGAGTGTGAGTGTGTGAGTGTGAGTGTGTGAGTGTGTGAGTGTTTGTGAGTGTGAGTGTGAGTGTGTGAGTGTGTGAGTGTGAGTGTGTGAGTTTGTGAGTGTGAGTGTGTGAGTGTGTGAGTGTTTGTGAGTGTGAGTGTGTGAGTGTGAGTGTGTGAGTTTGTGAGTGTGAGTGTGTGAGTGTGAGTGTGAGTGTGTGAGTGTGTGAGTGTGAGTGTGTGAGTTTGTGAGTGTGAGTGTGTGAGTGTGAGTGTGAGTGTGTGAGTGTGTGAGTGTGAGTGTGTGAGTGTGAGTGTTTGTGAGTGTGTGAGTGTTTGTGAGTGTGAGTGTGTGAGTGTGAGTGTGAGTGTGTGAGTGTGAGTGTTTGTGAGTGAGTGTGTGAGTGTGAGTGTTTGTGAGTGTGTGAGTGTGAGTGTGTGAGTGTGAGTGTGTGAGTGTTTGTGAGTGTGTGTGTGAGTGTGTGAGTGAGTGTGTGAGTGTTTGTGAGTGTGAGTGTGTGAGTGTCAGTGTTTGTGAGTGTGAGTGTTTGTGAGTATGTGAGTGTGCGTGTGAGTGTGAGTATGTGAGTGTGAGTGTTTGTGAGTGTGAATGTTTGTGAGTGTGAGTGTGTGAGTGTGAGTGTTTGTGAGTGTGAGTGTTTGTGAGTGTGAGTGTGTGAGTATGTGAGTGTGAGTGTGAGTGTTTGTGAGTGTGAATCTTTGTGAGTGTGAGTGTTTGTGAGTGTGTGAGTGTGAGTGTGTGAGTGTGAGTGTGTGAGTGTGAGTGTTTGTGAGTGTGTGAGTGTTTGTGAGTGTGAGTGTGTGAGTGTGAGTGTGAGTGTGTGAGTGTGAGTGTTTGTGAGTGTGTGAGTGTGTGTGTGTGTGTGTGAGTGTGAGTGTGTGAGTGTGTGAGTGTGAGTGTTTGTGTGTGTGAGTGTGTGAGTGTGAGTGTTTGTGAGTGTGAGTGTGTGAGTGTTTGTGAGTGTGTGAGTGTGAGTGTGTGAGTGTCAGTGTTTGTGAGTGTGAGTGTTTGTGAGTATGTGAGTGTGCATGTGAGTGTGAGTATGTGAGTGTGAGTGTTTGTGAGTGTGAATGTTTGTGAGTGTGAGTGTGTGAGTGTGAGTGTTTGTGAGTGTGAATGTTTGAGTGTGAGTGTTTGTGAGTGTGAGTGTGAGTGTGTGAGTGAGTGTGAGTGTGAGTTTGTGAGTGTGTGTGTGAGTGTGAGTGTTTATGAGTGTGAGTGTGTGAGTGTTTGTGAGTGTGAGTGTGAGTGTGTGAGTGTGTGAGTGTTTGTGAGTGTGTGTGTGTGTGTGAGTGTGAGTGTGTGAGTGTGAGTGTGTGAGTGTGAGTGTTTGTGAGTGTGTGAGTGTTTGTGAGTGTGAGTGTGTGAGTGTGAGTGTGAGTGTGTGAGTATGAGTGTTTGTGAGTGTGTGAGTGTGAGTGTTTGTGTGTGTGAGTGTGAGTGTGTGAGTGTGTGAGTGTGAGTGTTTGTGAGTGTGTGAGTGTGAGTGTTTGTGTGTGTGAGTGTGAGTGTGTGAGTGTGAGTGTGTGAGTGTGAGTGTTTGTGAGTGTGTGAGTGTGAGTGTGTGAGTGTGAGTGTTTGTGAGTGTGTGAGTGTGAGTGTTTGTGTGTGTGAGTGTGTGAATGTGAGTGTGAGTGTGTGAGTGTTTGTGAGTGTGTGAGTGTGAGTGTTTATGAGTGTGAGTGTGAGTGTGTGAGTGTGAGTGTGTGAGTGTGAGTGTGTGAGTGTGAGTGTTTGTGAGTGTGTGTGAGTGTGAGTGTGTGTGAGTGTGTGAGTGTGAGTGTGTGAGTGTGAGTGTGTGTGTGAGTGTGAGTGTGTGAGTGTGTGTGTGAGTGTTTGTGAGTGTGTGAGTGTGAGTGTGTGAGTGTTTGTGTGTGTGAGTGTGAGTGTGTGAATGTGAGTGTTTGTGAGTGTGAGTGTGAGTGTTTGTGAGTGTGTGAGTGTGAGTGTTTATGAGTGTGTGAGTGTGAGTGTGTGTGTGTGAGTGTGTGAGTGTTTGTGAGTGTGTGTGAGTGTGAGTGTGTGAGTGTTTGTGAATGTGAGTGTGTGAGTGTGTGAGTGTGAGTGTGTGAGTGTGTGTGTGAGTGTGTGTGAGTGTGTGTGAGAGTGTGAGTGTGAGAGTGTGAGTGTGTGAGTGTTTGTGAGTGTGAGTGTGTGAGTGCGAGTGTGTGAGTGTTTGTGAGTGTGAGTGTGTGAGTGTGTGTGTTTGTGAGTGTGAGTGTGTAAGTGTGAGTGTTTGTGAGTGTGTGAGTGTGAGTGTGTGAGTGTTTGTGAGTGTGTGAGTGTGAGTGTGAGTGTGTGTGTTTGTGAGTGTGAGTGTTTGTGAGTGTGAGTGTGAGTGTGTGAGTGTTTGTGAGTGTGAGTGTGTGAGTGTGAGTGTTTATGAGTGCGAGTGTGTGTGTGAGTGTGTGTGTGTGTGAGTGTTTGTGAGTGTGAGTGTGAGTGTGTGAGTGTTTGTGAGTGTGTGAGAGAGATGTACACACTCCTGACACTGTATAATGTACAGAGAGAGATGAGGGATGTGCTGATTCGATATGGATATTAAGATCAGATTTATATCCGTTAATCTGTATCAGATCTGATGTCTGATGTGACATTTCCTCAGATCCACTTCATAATCAGATGATTTTCTTTCTGATATCAGAACGAAACATCATCAATACAAGAAATCTTCCTGACATTCTGTATTGATTCAAATATGCAAATGAGTTCGATATGATAATTTGCATATGATATTATATTTCTGATGTCCAGTTTAACACAGTGTTCAGGTCACAGAACGTTGTTTGATAAATAACTGACGTGATTAGTACATCACACTATTAAACATTCTAATAAACAGGTTAATCGGACTGATCTTCTCTCCACGGTTCCCTGATCTGACTCGTGCAGAAGGAAATGAAACATGAGAGGGTTGTAGAACCTGACACTTCACACGTTAGTTCTTCCGCGTGTCAGTAACACGATGTTTGTGTTGAGTTCAGAGTTCAGACGGGGCTCAGTACCGCAGCTCTGAACCAGAACACGCCATGGAGATGTCGGCTTCTGGATGTTGGAGTGCTCAGTGTGAGTTTGCAATGAAGTACACAGAGCTGGAGGTCACATGGGTTTAGCGCTAATCTTATAAACTAACCACCAATTAGCCTTTTAGCTACCTTGACTATGATTGCACAGTTGTGGCTTTCTCCACAGCTGGGACGAAGAACCAACAGAAAAACGGAGTAGCGAAGACAAAACCCAACGGGCCAGTGGAACCACGGTACGACCCGTTCTGTCGAGTCTGAGAGCGTTCTGCTAATAACGCTTTTATAGAACACATTCATCAATAATCATTCATTTTCCTTTTTATTAAAGACTTCATTCTATAACAATACGACTGTTTATAACTGTTCACTCTAACACTCCCTCATTACACTCTTACAAAATCTAGAACCCTTACAGATTCCCTTAAATGGAGAACCCTGTTGCAGAGTGTTTATCAGAAACGGTTCCATGAATCCAATTCAGTGAAACCTAAGAACCTTTAATTATCCATGGAACCCTTGGAGAACTCTTGAAGAACCCAAGAGTTCTAACGTTTGAGAGTTTGTAACACACACTTTCTTTGAAGGATCCAAAAGAGGTTCTACTCTGAAACACTTAGGAACCGTACAGGTGAACGAGAGAAGAACCCTCACAGGTAGAGCCTCTTTAGAAAGCTACACTCTTATGAAAAAGGGTTTCTCAAGAATTCACTGGAGAACTAAGGGTTCTAAGCGTGCACCCTGTTCACCCTGTTCAACAGTCTGTTACAGGATTCTACACTAAACATTAAAGGTTTACACCAAAAGGACAAATGAAGAAGCATTAAAGGTTCTAGTTTTAAAAAAATCATGTACATATTAATTCATTCAGAAATAATGAATATTCTGCTATGTAGGATGTTTATAGTGAATTATGTGGTTCAGAATGCTGCTGTGATGATGAAGATGCTGATGAAGATGATGATGGTGATGATGATGAAGTTGATGCTGATGAAGATGATGGTGGTGATGATGGAGGTGATGGTGATGATGATGAAGATGGTGATGGTGGTGATGGTGATGATGATGGTGATGATGATGATGGTGATGGTGATGATGATGGTGATGATGATGATGGTGATGGTGATGATGATGGAGGTGATGAAGATGGTGATGATGGTGATGATGATGAAGATGGTGATGGTGGTGATGATGATGGTGATGATGGTGATGGTGATGATGATGATGAAGATGGTGATGGTGGTGATGGTGATGATGATGGAGGTGGTGGTGGTGATGATGATGGAGGTGATGATGGTGATGATGGTGATGATGGTGGTGATGATGATGATGATGATGGTGATGATGGTGATGGTGATAATGATGATGAAGATGGTGATGGTGGTGATGGTGATGATGATGGAGGTGGTGGTGGTGATGGTGGTGATGATGATGGAGGTGATGATGGTGATGATGATGATGATGGTGATGATGGTGGTGATGATGATGGAGGTGATGATGGTGATGATGATGGAGGTGGTGGTGGTGATGGTGGTGATGATGATGGAGGTGATGGTGATGATGGTGGTGATGATGATGGAGGTGATGATGGTGGTGATGATGATGGAGGTGATGGTGATGATGATGGAGGTGATGGTGATGATGATGAAGATGGTGATGATGGTGATGATGATGGAGGTGTTTGTTGTTACTCAGTTGTCATTATGTGAAATGAAATGAGTTTGAAATGAATTTCCTCTAACGGAGAATAGTTCCGTAGTGAACTCTGAGCTCTGTATCAGGTTCCGTAATTAACCCCCCCATGTGTGTGTGTGTGTGTGTGTGTGTGTGTGCTGTAGACTGTTTGTCCAGCAGGAACACAAAGAAGCTGCTAGTTAACGTCTTTAATCCACATTCCTCACGTCTCACATGTCCTGTCCAGCGTCTCATTTAAAACAAAACACAGTGTGGTCAGGACAAACCCACACTCTAGAACCCTCCATCGTCTGAGTCCCAACTTTCCCGGCTGTAATAAGGACAGAACTGCAGAAACGCCACGTGTTCTGGAGATTCGGACGCACAAAACAAACGAAAAGTAAAAAAATTAACTCTGGATGTCCCACAGAGACGTTTTAAACGAGTTATTTACATCGTTGTCTAATCATGAAAGGTTTGTTTATTGTGCAGCGTGAAACCGAACCACATCACAAACGAATCAATAAGAATCAATTTCACTCCGATTCAGATTCAACACACAAGTTTTCTGAGTGTACTCATACTAACATCTGAGTCCTTCATCTACACCAACAGTTCCTAACAGTGGAAGTCTTTTGGACTCGATTGTGTACGAGGTTCTCACTTCAGAGTTCTCAGTATATTGTAAACTTCCATAATTACCACTGTCCACCCGAGGTTATTGAAATAGACTGGAACTGTCCAGTAGTGAAGACGGAACTTCATGACAGATCCACGCTCTCGTACTCGCCATGGTCCGAGTCGTCGATTTCCAGCCCCGGAACCAGGCTGTAGTATTTAGTGGACTGAGTCATGTAGGCTTTCTCTCGATCCGCTGAGTCCCTCATCACCTCGCTCACACTCACCGTCTCTAAATCCTGCTTACTGTCCAGTTCCTGGTGCTCCTCTTTACCAGATGAGGTGGAAGGTGGAGGTCCCAGAGAGTCCACTGACCCCAGTTTCGCCTCCACTTCCTCGTAGATGTCCCTCGTGCTGCCCAGAAGAGCTGAAGAAGGTCTGAACATCAGCTGCTTCTTCAACATGTTGTCCTTTGTGCTCCCGTTGCTTAAATCTCCGTTCTTCATACGCACTGTCCCAGATTTCTGCAAGTCTTTCTTCTCCTCTTTCCTCCCGCAGCACCAGCAGAGCATCAGAAGAACGAGGAGGAGGAGCGGAAGCAGGATGAAGAGAGCATTCAGACCTGAAAGACGACAAACGTCATCAATGTGGACGGACCAAACTGTCCTGTCTGAAAGGCTTTCAGGGGAAGAACATGTCAGGTTACCCACAATGCCCTGCAACCTGCTGGAGTTGCCCTGATTAGCAGAGTGGAAATCCTCCACGAAAGAGCAAGCACATGTCCACGGATTTCCCAATAAATCCATCCGCTGGAGGGGAAGTTTGAGGACGGACGCAGGAAGTGATTTCAAACGATTTCCGCTAAGAATCAGAACTCGCAGATTTTCAGCATTCTTTAGGAAATGGACAGGAAGTTCCTCCAGAAAGTTCTGCCCCAAATCCAGCACCTCCAAACCGACGGCATCAACGAGGAAATCTCGAGGAAGGAATCTCAGCTGGTTCTGATTTAAATAAATCTCTCGTAGAGAAGCAGGAGCAGAACCCACAGCCGTGTCATGGATCAGTGTGACGTTACAAAAGGACAAATCCAGGGTCTGAAGGTCGGGCGTGGTTCTTAATGCGGCCCATGAGACTCGTGGAAATGAAGATCCAGTGAAGTTCAGACAGCAGGTCTCGTTGGAGAAATGGGAAGGAAACTGATCCGTGATGGTGGCTGATGGACACTCGCATCTGTCGACCCGTCCCTCAGATCCGGACACGACACGGAGGACAGAGAGGAGCCCACTGAGACAAACAAGTCCTACAACAAAAACACAGAGTTAAACTGTCACACTTGGTAGCGAGCTCCATTTCGATCCTATCATGGGTTCCTCAAGGGTTCTTTAGATAGTCCTCAGCATCTGAAGCCTCTTTGATATGGAAATGTTCTAGAAGCACAATGAAGAGAAGAGAGTTGAGGAGAAGAGAGGAGAAGAGAAGAGAGGAGAAGAGAGGAGAGGAGAGAGGAGAGGAGAGGAGAGGAGAGGAGAAGAGAGAAGAGAAGAGAGGAGAGGAGAAGAGAGAAGAGAAGAGAGGAGAGGAGATGAGAAGAGAGGAGAGGAGAAGAGAGAAGAGAAGAGAGGAGAGGAGAGGAGAGAGGAGAGGAGAGAGGAGAAGAGAGAAGAGAAGAGAGGAGAGGAGAGGAGAGAGGAGAGGAGAGAAGAGAGGAGAAGAGAGGAGAGGAGAGAAGAAGAGAGAAGAGAAGAGAGGAGAGGAGATGAGAAGAGAGGAGAGGAGAAGAGAGAAGAGAAGAGAGGAGAGGAGAGGAGAGAGGAGAGGAGAGAGGAGAAGAGAGGAGAAGAGAGGAGAAGAGAGGAGAAGAGAGAAGAGAGGAGAGGAGAGGAGAAGAGAGAAGAGAAGAGAGGAGAGGAGATGAGAAGAGAGGAGAGGAGAAGAGAGAAGAGAAGAGAGGAGAGGAGAGGAGAGAGGAGAGGAGAGAGGAGAAGAGAGGAGAAGAGAGGAGAAGAGAGAAGAGAGGAGAGGAGAGGAGAAGAGAGGAGAAGAGAGAAGAAGAGAGAAGAGAAGAGAGGAGAGAAGAGAGGAGAGGAGAGAGGAGAGGAGAAGAGAGGAGAGAAGAGAGGAGAAGAGAGGAGAAGAGAGGAGAAGAGAGAAGAGAAGAGAGGAGAGGAGAAGAGAGAAGAGAAGAGAGGAGAGGAGATGAGAAGAGAGGAGAGGAGAAGAGAGAAGAGAAGAGAGGAGAGGAGAGGAGAGAGGAGAGGAGAGAGGAGAAGAGAGAAGAGAAGAGAGGAGAGGAGAGGAGAGAGGAGAGGAGAGAAGAGAGGAGAAGAGAGAAGAGAAGAGAGGAGAGGAGAGAGGAGAGGAGAGAGGAGAAGAGAGGAGAAGAGAGGAGAAGAGAGAAGAGAGGAGAGGAGAGGAGAAGAGAGGAGAAGAGAGGAGAGGAGAGGAGAAGAGAGAAGAGAAGAGAGGAGAAGAGAGGAGAAGAGAGGAGAGAAGAGAGGAGAAGAGAGGAGAAGAGAGAAGAGAAGAGAGGAGAGGAGAGGAGAGAGGAGAAGAGAGGAGAAGAGAGAAGAGAGGAGAGGAGAGGAGAAGAGAGAAGAGAAGAGAGAAGAGAGGAGAGGAGAGGAGAAGAGAGGAGAAGAGAGAAGAAGAGAGAAGAGAAGAGAGGAGAGAAGAGAGGAGAGGAGAGAGGAGAGGAGAAGAGAGGAGAAGAGAGGAGAGAAGAGAGGAGAAGAGAGGAGAAGAGAGAAGAGAAGAGAGGAGAGGAGAGGAGAGAGGAGAGGAGAGAGGAGAAGAGAGGAGAAGAGAGAAGAGAGGAGAGGAGAGGAGAAGAGAGGAGAAGAGAGGAGAGGAGAGGAGAAGAGAGGAGAGGAGAGGAGAAGAGAGTTACATTACCTGTTAGCTCCATTACCTGTTAGCTCCATTACCTGTTAGCTCCATTAGCCTGGTAGCTCCAGTGCAGGATTACGGCCTGTTTTTCTCTGCGTGTTGTTGAGCGTAAAGCTTCAGTAATCCCCCGGCGTGTGGAGACGCTGCCACGGTTTCAGTTCTCTCGTGGCTTGATTAACGTTTTGCCAACGTGATGATGTGAGTTTGGGATTCGGAGTCAAACCTAAAGAAAAACAGATCAGTTTACCAGGAAGAAGAAGAAGAAGAAGAAGAAGAAGAAGAGGACGATCATCTTTATAGCATCATCCATTCATTTAAATTGCGCTTAAAAACAGAAAAAAAAACAATTCAACTCTAAATGAAGGAAAAAATCAACTATTTATAGAAAGACTATATACGTATTAAACATCAGCAGGGTGGAGTGATGACGCGGAGTCACTGTTACCTCCTTCACGTTGCTTAGTTTCCTCTCACAGCACGTCCCCACGTGGTTTATTCCTCTCACAGCACGTCCCCACGTGTTTTATTCCTCTCACAGCACGTCCCCACGTGTTTTATTCCTCTAACAGCACGTCCCCACGTGTTTTATTCCTCTCACAGCACGTCCCCACGTGTTTTATTCCTCTCACAGCACGTCCCCACGTGTTTTATTCCTCTCACAGCACAGCAAAAGCAAAAAAATACATACAGCTTCAAAATGTCAGAAAAAGTTACAGCTTGACCTCTGACTGTTACACAGCGCTGACACTGGAGACTCCTTCCATACACGCTACATAAACACACTTTATAATCGGTTTATTATCAGTGGAGCATGCGCTGTACACGTCCCTGTGAGCGAGCCGTTACTATAGAAACCATAACGCATTAGAGCATTAATATAAACCTGTGATTTTTAGTATACGTGAGTAAACGTATTACAGAGAAACACCACGGAACAGTGTTTTTATTTTACTTTTAATATCTGATGTATAACTACTCAGATCATAATATTCTGATACAGTGTCCGAGGCCTGGAGCTGGAGCTGGAGCTGGTCTTTACAGCTGATAAAGGCGCTGTACTTTGTTCTCTCTCCACCTCAGCACTGTGTGTGTGTGTGTGTGTGTGTGTGTGTGTGTGTTTGTGTGTGTGTTTCCTCCTCCACTGTATCCGTGACAGCAGATTTCCTGATGTAAACAATAGTGAGTGGAATGAACCAACACCCTCCCTGAGACAGAAATGTTACAATTTAATCTAAACTTAACGCAGTGCAGCTTCAAATCGCAGGTTTATATTAATGCTCTCGCTCTAACGCGTTATGGTTTCTATAGTAACGGCTCGCTCACAGGGACGTGTACAGCGCACGCTCCACTGATAATAAACCGATTATAAACATGTTGATGTGGTTAATTTTTATTAAAGTGAGGAGAAGTGTGTTTATGTAGCGTGTATGGAAGGAGTCTCCAGTGTCAGCGCTGTGTAACAGTCAGAGGTGAAGCTGTAACTTTAACTTTTCAACATCTTCATCACAGAGTTTACACTTCACTACTGTTTCTCACTAACACCACACTGTTTATTATCTTATTAACATGAAGAGAGAGAATAAAGAGAGAATAGAGAGAGGGAATAGAGAGAGAATAGAGAGAGGGAATAGAGAGAGGGAATAGAGAGAGAATAGAGAGAGGGAATAAAGAGAGAATAGAGAGAGGGAATAGAGAGAGAATAGAGAGAGGGAATAGAGAGAGGGAATAAAGAGAGAGAATAGAGAGAGGGAATAGAGAGAGAATAGAGAGAGGGAATAGAGAGAGGGAATAAAGAGAGAGAATAGAGAGAGGGAATAGAGAGAGAATAGAGAGAGGGAATAGAGAGAGGGAATAAAGAGAGAGAATAGAGAGAGAGAATAAAGAGAGGGAATAAAGAGAGAATAGAGAGAGGGAATAGAGAGAGAGAGAATAGAGAGAGAGAATAAAGAGAGGGAATAAAGAGAGAGAATAGAGAGAGGGAATAGAGAGACAGAATAAAGAAAGAATAGAGAGAGAGAATAGAGAGAGAGAATAGAGAGAGGGAATAAAGAGAGGGAATAAAGAGAGAGGGAATAGAGAGAGAAGAGAGGGAATAGAGAGAGAGAATAGAGAGAGGGAATAGAGAGAGAGAATAGAGAGAGGGAATAGAGAGAGAG
This sequence comes from Ictalurus furcatus, assembly GCF_023375685.1. Classification (NCBI taxonomy): domain Eukaryota; kingdom Metazoa; phylum Chordata; class Actinopteri; order Siluriformes; family Ictaluridae; genus Ictalurus; species Ictalurus furcatus. Next base: position 27,095,184 of record NC_071271.1, read on the forward strand.
AATAGAGAGAGGGAATAGAGAGAGGGAATAGAGAGAGGGAATAGAGAGAATATAGAGAATAGAGAGAGGGAATAGAGAGAGAGAGAATAAAGAGAGGGAATAGAGAGAGGGAATAAAGAGAGAGAGAATAAAGAGAGGGAATAGAGAGAGAGGGAATAGAGAGAGGGAATAGAGAGAGAGGGAATAGAGAGAGGGAATAGAGAGAGGGAATAAAGAGAGAGAGAATAGAGAGAGGGAATAGAGAGAGGGAATAGAGAGAGGGAATAGAGAGAGAGGGAATAGAGAGAGGGAATAGAGAGAGGGAATAAAGAGAGAGAGAATAGAGAGAGGGAATAGAGAGAGGGAATAGAGAGAGGGAATAGAGAGAGGGAATAAAGAGAGAGAGAATAGAGAGAGGGAATACAGAGAGAGAGAATAGAGAGAGGGAATAGAGAGAGGGAATAGAGAGAGGGAATAAAGAGAGAGAGAATAGAGAGAGGGAATAGAGAGAGGGAATAAAGAGAGAGAGAATAGAGAGAGGGAATAGAGAGAGAGGGAATAAAGAGAGAGAGAATAGAGAGAGGGAATAGAGAGAGGGAATAGAGAGAGAGGGAATAGAGAGAGGGAATAGAGAGAGAGGGAATAGAGAGAGGGAATAGAGAGAGGGAATAGAGAGAGGGAATAGAGAGAGAGGGAATAGAGAGAGGGAATAGAGAGAGGGAATAGAGAGAGAGGGAATAGAGAGAGGGAATAGAGAGAGGGAATAAAGAGAGAGAGAATAGAGAGAGGGAATAGAGAGAGGGAATAGAGAGAGGGAATAGAGAGAGAGGGAATAGAGAGAGGGAATAGAGAGAGGGAATAAAGAGAGAGAGAATAGAGAGAGGGAATACAGAGAGAGAGAATAGAGAGAGGGAATAGAGAGAGGGAATAGAGAGAGGGAATAAAGAGAGAGAGAATAGAGAGAGGGAATAGAGAGAGGGAATAAAGAGAGAGAGAATAGAGAGAGGGAATAGAGAGAGAGGGAATAAAGAGAGAGAGAATAGAGAGAGGGAATAGAGAGAGGGAATAGAGAGAGGGAATAGAGAGAGAGGGAATAGAGAGAGGGAATAGAGAGAGGGAATAGAGAGAGAGGGAATAGAGAGAGGGAATAGAGAGAGGGAATAGAGAGAGAGGGAATAGAGAGAGGGAATAGAGAGAGAGAATAGAGAGAGAGAATAGAGAGAGGGAATAGAGAGAGGGAATAAAGAGAGAGAGAATAGAGAGAGGGAATAGAGAGAGAGGGAATAGAGAGAGGGAATAGAGAGAGGGAATAGAGAGAGAGGGAATAGAGAGAGGGAATAGAGAGAGGGAATAGAGAGAGAGGGAATAGAGAGAGGGAATAGAGAGAGGGAATAGAGAGAGAGGGAATAGAGAGAGGGAATAGAGAGAGAGAATAGAGAGAGAGAATAGAGAGAGGGAATAGAGAGAGGGAATAAAGAGAGAGAGAATAGAGAGAGGGAATAGAGAGAGAGGGAATAAAGAGAGAGAGAATAGAGAGAGAGAATAGAGAGAGGGAATAGAGAGAGAGGGAATAGAGAGAGGGAATAGAGAGAGAGGGAATAGAGAGAGGGAATAGAGAGAGGGAATAGAGAGAGAGGGAATAGAGAGAGGGAATAGAGAGAGGGAATAGAGAGAGGGAATAGAGAACAGGATGGTGAAGGAACGAGTGTTTATAGCTGCTGAAACGTAAGTGAGAACATTATATGTAACTCTAAATGGATAAAAAGTATGACATGCTCCTTAATGAGTAAAGTGCAGTTGTTGGAGAGTTGCTGTGGTGTAAGAGGAATAAAACACTCGGGGACGTGCAGTCGGAGGAAAACAATCACAACAAACTCAGCTTCATCACTAAACCCTGTGCTTTACTGTGTTTCTATAACAGCCTCAACTGTTTCATTTATTTATTACTCATGAGTTTATAGCTTTATTAAAGTACTGATCTTATTTACTCCTCATGAACACACACACACACACACACACACACACACACACACTCCTCCAGTTTTTGTATCAGTATAACATCTGGGCAGATGTTGGTGTGAGATGAGACAGATGAGCTCATTAATGGTTTTCTTACTTAATAAACCAATAAATAAAGAGATATAATAATAATAATAATAATAATAATAATAATAATAATGATTGCACAGTGCTAAATGATCAGCTCCAGTTTACAGCTTTCAGTGCTCTTATATTCATATCCATGACCTCATCCGCAAACCATTTCCATCCTCTTCCTCTCACATAAACACACACTTCAGCAGCATTATTCTCTAAAGGTTTATATCACTTCACACACACACGCATGATCGAGTTCATATCAATGTCCCTCTTTAAAAAAATAAAGATCAGTGTTCATTTAAAACTGAACAGTGTAAATTACATTACCACAAAGTCCAAGGAGTACAGAGAAATATAAACATATAAACACACACACACACACACACACACACACACACACACACACACACACACACTTTCATTTCCTGCAGATTGAATCTCGTTTATAAAGTTTATAAAGTTAGTCTCTTACCCCGAGCTGCCATCCTTCACTTCAGCACCGAGATAAAACCTTGCCTCCTCCCTGTGTGTGTGTGTGTGTGTGTGTGTGTGAAAGTGAGTGAAAGTGAGTGAAAGTGCGCCCTCTGGTGTTTAATATTAGATTCGGACTCCAGATGGTGTATTTACAGTAATATTGTGAGAAAACATCACATCTACATATTTATTCATCGATAATTTGTATAAAAACCCAGCTGTTTATACAAATATCAAACCAATAAATTAATTTATATAAATCAATTTATATCAAAATTATTTTAGTCGCAGAAAAACAAACAAAAAAGTTTGTTAGTGAGTAGTGCTCAATCTAACCACTAGGGGGCGATCTAATGACGCACAATAACTGGTTTCAGAGCAACAATATAATGATCACAATATTATCACAAACTATATTTCAATGATAAATAAATGATACATGTATGTAATAAACATTAATAACACAATCTTCATCGTCAAAGTGGCACAGAACACAATGTTTATGTGCTTTTAAGTGTTTTAAAGAAATTGCGAGGCAGGAAGTGCTCCCCTATTCCACTGCGCAGTGGTATCCGCCGTTTCCATGGCAACAAGCAACCGCGTGGTAGAGCACAATGCGTCAAATAAATGACTAAATGAACAGAAGGCGAGTTACAAACTTAATTACTTTAGTTATTTCTCAAATTAAAACAACAAATGATGTGTTAAATGGAACCTTGTGGAGGATTTCTCGAGTGTTTATAATATTTTAGTGCCCCCCCCCTTTACCGAACAGTGGGCTGATCCATTTCCACACAAACAACCATTTAGTGTGTTACTGGTGTCCTGATGTGTATTAGCACTGGTTTTACTGTGTTGTAAAGATCAGCTTTGAACTGTTTGTTGCTAGAAATACTGGTGATAATTAGAGAAAAAGTATTAGGACAGTCAGTAGTGACTTCATTAAACACCACCGTTACAGTGTTTAGTTTCCCATCCTTTGTTTGGCAGAACTTCTCAACAACTTTCTTCATCTTTCTGTTCTTCTTTCCTCCGCATTACACTCTCTCTCTCACACACTCTCTCTCTCGCTCTCTCTCTCACACTCTCACTCTCTCTCACACTCTCTCACTCACTTTCACTATCTCTCTCACTCACTTTCACTATCTCTCTCACTCTCTCCCTCTCTCACACACACACTATCTCTCACTCTCTCACACACTCTCTATCTCACTCTCTCTCACTCTCACACTATCTCTCTCATTCTCTCACTCTCTCTCACTCTCACACTCACTCTCTCACACACTCTCTTTCTCTCTCACACACACACTCACTCTCACACTCTCTCACTCACACACTCACTCTCTCTCTCTCTCTCTCATTCTCTCACTCTCTCTCACACACTCTCTCTCTCTCTGTCTCACTCTCTCTCATTCTCTCACTTTCTCACTCTCTCTCACACACTCTCTCACTCTCTCTCTCTCACTCTCTCTCTCTCTCTCCTGCTCCTCCATCCTGTTTTGAATAGTTTGTGCACTAGGTTGTGTCCTGTAATTCTCAGTAATGTCTGAAGCAACCCTTCCTGCTGTTTCTCACCTGTTTTTCTTGATTTTATTCACAACTCCTCCATCTTTTAACATTTTTATGATATACGCAATTGTGGAGAAAAGGAGATTTAGTTTTTTGCTGATCTGGTGAATACAGTAGCCTTCTTCGTGTAAACAAATGCTTCTAGACCTTTGTGCAATCCTTTCTTCCCACTTCATGGCCATTTTTAAAATGACTTTTAAGCAGCTGGTCCCGAGGTTATTTCTAGCAGATGTATAAAGTCAGTTACCTTCAGGTTCTTCTTACAGGTTCTTCTAGCAGCATACAAACAGGGTGCAGATCATCACATTAGCTATGGAGTAACTGTAACAACCAGAATGTATATATACACTCACTGTCCACTTTATTAGGAACACCTCCGCATTTATTCAGTTATCTAATCAGCCAATCATGTGGCAGCTGCATATTCTCATCGAGAGCTTCAGTTAATGTTCACATCAAACATCAGAATGAAGAAAATGTGTGATCTCTGTGACTTTAATTGTGGCATGGTTGCTGTAGTATTTCAGAAACTGCTGATTTCTTGGGATTTTCACACACAGTAGTCTATGGAGTACTCAGAATGGTGCGAAAAACCAAAAAACATCCAGTGAGGGAAGGATCTGCAGGCTGAACCACCTTGTTGATGAGAGAGATCAGAGGAGAACGACCAGACTGGTCTGATCTGCCAGGAAGTCTATAGTAACTCTAATCACTCTTTACAACCGTGGTGAGCAGAAAAGCATCTCAGCATGCACAACACATCAAACCTTTGAGGTGGATGAGCTACAAAAGCAGAAGACCACATCAGGTTCCTCTCCTGTCATCCAGGAACAAGAATCTGAGGCTATCGGGGCACAGACTCACCACACTGGACAGTTAAAGATTAGATAAAGACCAGGTGATGTTTTTCCCATGTACAGACTTTACAACTGTATTTCTATAGATTTCTGTTTAATGTTTACTTTTATTTTTCTGTATTAATTCTCTCTCATATTTCATAGTGATGATGCGGGCAATAAAAAACTCAGTTAATCTCTTAATCTCATCTTTATAATGGGCAAAAAATTTAAAGATTTTTGGTTTAATCATTGAACTGGATTAAGTATTCAAATATATGCATATTTAATTATACGAAGCTTCATTTGCATAAATAAATGTACTTTTTAAAATAAGATTTCCAGTAAAGAAAAATTGTAAGAATATCAGCATTCAACGTTCTGTGATTGTGATATCTATTTTATTATTATTATTATTATTATTATTATTATTATTATTATTATTTCTTTTATCATTACCCTGTTCATCCGTAGCTTTTGGCATAAAAAAGGTGTGTGAACTTCCGGGTGAGTCCCGGAAGTGTTGTGAGTTTAAAAGTGTGATTTTCCGGTTAAAGGGAAAATCGTGTTTTAGTTTTATTTATATATTTTTATATCATTTATTTTATATAACTCATTGCATTTATTGTACTCGGTCTATAGTTTTTATAAAATATATTTGCAGCGTTAGGCTGTGAAAACGAATAATTAATATATTTAAAATATATTTATATACAAATACATTTTTAATGCTGTACTTAGTGTATAGTATAATTTTAGAATTTGTATTTGAAGCGTTAAGCTGTATAAATATTTTAAATACTACTACTACTACTAATAATAATAATAAAGTGAGAGTTTGTAATTTCTTTGTATGTACGTGTTTGTAATTCGATTACGTGTAATTACGTTTTAAAACTCATTTATGTTTTTATATCTCAGTCTGGTGTTTAATAACTTGCCTGAAGAGCTTCAAGTGAAAATGACTTTAATTCATTAAAAAACATATAAACATGTAAACTTCCGGTTGAGTCGGGTGCGTGCGTGGCGAAGGCGGAACGTGATGACGTCATCGGCGAAGCTCTGAGGTGTTTATTGTTCGTTTCGGCGTCGAAGGGAGAAAAAACAGCGCAGTAAAGGGAGTAAAGTGCAGTGAGCGCCTGAATAAACCCTCTTCCTGCCGGCTAGTGGGAGCGCTAACCCTGTCCGAGCCGAGCTACAGGAGAATTAGCCCTCTGTAGCGCTGTATATTCGGTTTTATTGTTTTTTTCGGGAGCCATTTTAAAGCAGAGGAGAGGCCGGAGACAGCGGCTTGGCCATGGCGTACGCTTATCTCTTCAAATACATCATTATCGGAGATACAGGTACAGAACACACTCATCCTGGCAGTGACACAAGCTAACTGGCTAACACCATCAGCACTGCTAACCTGTCCGCGGTCGGTGTTTTACATCAAACCCCCTTCATGCTGAGTATTTCCGCAGTGTTGGAGTGAATGACGTGGTGAAAGCGAGGGGTGGGATGACTGACCCGAGGATCTGCTTTCCTTTTCTCTCTGCTTCCATTTTATTACATTTAAAAAACTGTTTGGGTGAGCGTAGAATAATTTATTCCAAATCCAGTCATCTGAATATTAACCAGTTAGCATTGTGTCAGATCACGGACCTGGCTTATATCTTATTTATCTCTCTCTTTTTTTAATATATATATAATCAAATAATTACACTTATCGAATTATTCATCACTTCTGCAAAAAATCATTCTGTCCAAATGTCTAGATTAATTTATTATTATTATTATTATTCATACTGGGTGTGGGGAAATCTCAGTCTTAACCTCTAATCAACGCTAGTTTAGCCTACGTTTTCCCCCATCTGTATTCAGACAAACTCCACCCCTTGCTCTATGATTGGCTTATGTTGTTCCGTTTCCTGCGCTACGATTGGTAGGACTGCGTGTACGGTCCACGACCAGCCAATCGTAGCGCAGGAGGCGGGATCTGCCGGAATATGATTGGAGAAAAAAAATGACACCTTGCTAGCAAGCTCCCGCTATTCAGTACAGTATGATTAGCTCGCTAATGATCGACGCGTTTAAATAAACAAAGCGACATGACAATTTTAATAGTAACGTAATATTAATGTAATCAGTGTATATGTTTGTAGAACTAAAGCTGTAAGGTGTGTTAGATTGGAACAGGACCTCAGGTGAGAGGAAATGAGAGGATGTTCAGGAAAATGGCGTTCAGTGGAGTTTAAACTCTCAGACGGGTCAAAGTGTTTATCATTGTAACCTGCGATAGTCACCGTAACCTGTGTTAGTCACCGTAACCTGCGTTAGTCACCGTAACCTGCCGTAGACACCGTAACCTGCGTTAGTCACCGTAACCTGCCGTAGACACCGTAACCTGCGATAGTCACCGTAACCTGCCGTAGACACCGTAACCTGCGTTAGTCACCGTAACCTGCGATAGTCACCGTAACCTGCGATAGTCACCGTAACCTGCCGTAGACACCGTAACCTGCGTTAGTCACCGTAACCTGCGATAGTCACCGTAACCTGCCGTAGACACCGTAACCTGCGTTAGTCACCGTAACCTGCGTTAGTCACCGTAACCTGCCGTAGACACCGTAACCTGCGTTAGTCACCGTAACCTGCCGTAGACACCGTAACCTGCCGTAGACACCGTAACCTGCGTTAGTCACCGTAACCTGCGTTAGTCACCGTAACCTGCCGTAGACACCGTAACCTGCCGTAGACACCGTAACCTGCGTTAGTCACCGTAACCTGCGTTAGTCACCGTAACCTGCCGTAGACACCGTAACCTGCCGTAGACACCGTAATCTGCGTTAGTCACCGTAACCTGCGTTAGTCACCGTAACCTGCGATAGTCACCGTAACCTGCCGTAGACACCGTAACCTGCCGTAGACACCGTAACCTGCGTTAGACACCGTAACCTGCGTTAGTCACCGTAACCTGCGTTAGTCACCGTAACCTGCCGTAGACACCGTAACCTGCCGTAGACACCGTAATCTGCGTTAGTCACCGTAATCTGCGTTAGTCACCGTAACTTGCCGTAGACACCATAACCTGCCGTAGACACCGTAACCTGCGTTAGTCACCGTAACCTGCGATAGTCACCGTAACCTGCCGTAGACACCGTAATCTGCGTTAGTCACCGTAATCTGCGTTAGTCACCGTAACTTGCCGTAGACACCATAACCTGCCGTAGACACCGTAACCTGCGTTAGTCACCGTAACCTGCGATAGTCACCGTAACCTGCCGTAGACACCGTAATCTGCGTTAGTCACCGTAACTTGCCGTAGACACCATAACCTGCCGTAGACACCGTAACCTGCGTTAGTCACCGTAACCTGCGATAGTCACCGTAACCTGCCGTAGACACCGTAATCTGCGTTAGTCACCGTAATCTGCGTTAGTCACCGTAACTTGCCGTAGACACCGTAACTTGCCGTAGACACCGTAACCTGCGATAGACACCGTAACCTGGTTTTTATCAGCTGGTGATGAAGTATATAGATGAACTTATTACAGTAAATATTGCAGGCTTGGTCCTGTTCAGTGTTAATGTGGATGTGAGCAGATAGAAGGCTGGAGATGAACAAAGCAAATAAATAAACAAACTCTCTTACACGCTTGAGGCGTTTTCCACACGGCATCTGTGTGATGATCGTTAACACACACACACACACACACACACAACCATATCCTCTCACACTACTCAGACATTTCTACCCTGTGTATCATGATATTTAGGTTTGCTAGTTAAGTGCCAGTGAAGCGTCGTGTTGCGTTACGATCTGTGGAAATAACTTACCCGTGACTAAACTCGTAAACACTTCACAGTTTCAAGATTCAAGTCAAAGATCACATCTTGCCAGCTGCTGCTGAGTTCCTTCTGTCTGTAATGAATAAAAAACATAAAGGAAGGAAGAAAAGAAATCACATTATTGTATAGTATACAGTGGTGTGGTAAAGTATTTGCCCCCATCCTGTTTTCTCCTGTGTTTGTGTATATCACATGCTAAATCTAAGATAAAACAAAGGCAGCCGGAGTAAACACACAATATAGTTTTTAAATGATAATGTTATTTATTGAAGCAAAGCAATTATCCAATACCAACTGGGCCTGTGTGAAAATGTATTTGCCCCTGTAGTTACTAATTCCCCAAATCTATGAACGTGCATTGATAATGGGGTTCAGCTGGATGAGACACAACCAGGCCTGATCTACACTTACATAGAACCTTTTCAACAGCATGAAGTTGGTTAAAAGACAGGGGTGCCATTACATCTGGAGTAAACCAAACCGAATTCCACAAAAAGATCATCATACCTACGGTCAAGCATGGTGGAGGCAGTGTGATGGTGTGGGGATGCTCTGCTGCTTCAGGGTCTGGGCAACGTGCAGTAATTGAGGGAAACATGAATTCTGCTCTCTAGCAGAAAATCCTAAAGGAGAATGTCCGGTCTTCAGTCCGTAAGGTGAAACTCAAGCGAGAGTGAATTCTGCAGCGAGACAACGATCCAAATCACAGGAGTAAATCCTAGTCCTTGAATAACGTGAAAGTCTGATCTCCAGGTATTGGAAGAGTTCGGTTGCAGTTATCGCTGCTAAAGGTGGCACAACCAAATTTTAAATATAAGGGGGCAATTATTTGCTCACATGGGTGATAGATGTTGGATAATAGAACTTTTTTGCTTCATTAAAATAAATAATAACTGTGTCTTTATTTGGGTTGCCTTTGTTTTACATTGTATTTCATTTGAGGATCTAAAACTATCTAGTATGAGACATACACAATACTTTTTCACAGCACTGTGTCTGTGGCAGTGTTTTATCACAATATAATGATGATGATATAATATTGATATCACACAGCCCTGTACATGAATGTGTGGGGTTTTTTTTGGAAACTAAGAACCCTTAATTATCCACAGAACCCTTAAAGTTCCCCACAGTTAGAACAATGGGTTGTTATTGGATAATTAGGGATTCTTTTGTCTCAGAAACACATTCAGCCCTTTCTGATAGATAAACACTGTGGTGTTGGGTTCTGGGAAGTTGTTTATAAAACTGCAGAAGGACAGAATGTTCTCCTTGCCTGCTTCTGTAACCTGATGATGTGATGAAGCTCAGAGTAAACGAGTAAACACACACAGACTCATCCACTGACATGTTTCTCAACTGTTACCCCGCCCACATTAACTACAGCCCCCCCCCACATTAACTACAGCCCCCCCATGTCGTGCCCTACGCTCTTCCCCCTCACATTAACTACAGCTCCTCTCCCTGTTTAACTATACCCCTCCCCAACATTAACTACAGCCCCTCCCCCTGTTTAACTATACCCTTCCCCCAGATTAACTACAGCCCCCCCATGTCGCGCCCTACCCTTCTCCTCGTGTCAGAGTTACTGAATTAAGTATAAATATGAAATGCTGAGTAACATTACTGCACTCACTCAGACGGTTCTCTGAATCATTAAAACTCTTTAAATACATAAGCAGCGTGATTTAAGAAGCTGAACACACTGACCGTACTCACACGCTCCTTGTTGTCATGGTAACATTAACACTGAACACCGTCCCACATAATTAGTCTATAAAAACATCATCATTAGGAATCTGTAATCGGAATAGTGGAAGTGTTTGCGTGTGAACACTGTGTGTGTGTGTGTGTGTGTGTGTGTGTGTGTGTGTGTGTGTGAGAGAGAGAGAGAACATTAGCGTGTAATTTTATTGTGATTATAATCAGTCGTGATGTTGTGAGAGAAATCACTCTACATCTGTTTCACTCCCTTAACCCCGCCACTGAGGATGTATCAAATCTTGCTAATTAGACCAGACAACAGAAGCAGCATCAGACCACCCACACAGACACATACACACCCATACACAGACACATACACACACAGACACAGAGTACCTTTCTTACTTATGAAGGTAAAATATTAGGTCTTGTCATCACTGTGTGTGTGTGTTGAGTATGCGTTGCACTTGCGTCGTCGTCTTGAGTGCGTCCCTCTCGCTTAGCAACCACTGTTGTGCTTAGTAACACATTCACTCTCTCACACACACAGTGTGAATGTTGGAGGCTGTTTGTTTTCAGCATAACAAACCCAGTACACAGCATGGTGTCTTCAGCAGAAGTGTTGGTGGAGAGGAGACTTCTAAACTCTTTTTCTTCTATAATTCACCACGTTTAAGTTGTGTTCACATTCAAAATGTGGAGTGTGGGAGGGAGTGTGGGAGGGAGTGTGGGAGGGAGTGTGGGAGGGAGTGTGGGAGGGAGTGTGGGGCAGGCTGGGAGGGAGTGTGGGGGAGGCTGGGAGGGAGTGTGAGGGAGGCAGGGAGGGAGGGAGAGTGGGAGGGAGAGTGGGAGGGAGGGAGGGAGAGTGGGAGGGAGGGAGGGTGAGTGGGAGGGTGAGTGGGAGGGAGGGAGGGAGGGTGAGTGGGAGGGAGGGAGGGAGGGAGGGTGAGTGGGAGGGAGGGAGGGAGAGTGGGAGGGAGGGAGGGAGAGTGTGAGGGAGGGAGGGAGAGTGGGAGGGAGAGTGTGAGGGAGGGAGGGAGAGTGGGAGGGAGGGAGGGAGGGAGAGTGGGAGGGAGGGAGGGAGGGAGGGAGAGTGGGAGGGAGGGAGGGAGGGTGAGTGGGAGGGTGAGTGGGAGGGTGAGTGGGAGGGAGAGTGGGAGGGAGGGAGGGAGGGTGAGTGGGAGGGAGGGAGGGAGAGTGTGAGGGAGGGAGGGAGAGTGGGAGGGAGGGAGGGTGGGAGGGAGAGTGTGAGGGAGGGAGGGAGAGTGGGAGGGAGGGAGAGTGGGAGGGAGGGAGGGAGGGAGAGTGGGAGGGAGGGAGGGAGAGTGGGAGGGAGGGAGAGTGGGAGGGAGGGAGGGAGGGAGGGAGAGTGGGAGGGAGGGAGAGTGGGAGGGAGGGAGGGAGAGTGGGAGGGAGGGAGAGTGGGAGGGAGGGAGGGAGGGAGGGAGAGTGGGAGGGAGGGAGAGTGGGAGGGAGGGAGGGAGGGAGGGAGAGTATGAGGGAGGGAGTGTGGGAGGGAGAGTATGAGGGAGGGAGTGTGGGAGGGAGAGTGGGAGGGAGGGAGGGAGAGAGGGAGGGAGAGAGGGAGGGAGGGAGGGAGAGTGGGAGGGAGAGTGAGGGAGGGAGAGTGGGAGGGAGAGTGAGGGAGGGAGGGAGGGAGGGAGAGTGTGAGGGAGGGAGGGAGGGAGTGTGGGAGGGAGAGAGGGAGGGAGGGAGGGAGGGAGTGTGGGAGGGAGAGTGGGAGGGAGGGAGGGAGGGAGTGTGGGAGGGAGAGAGGGAGGGAGGGAGTGTGGGAGGGAGAGAGGGAGGGAGGGAGTGTGGGAGGGAGAGAGGGAGGGAGGGAGGGAGGGAGTGTGGGAGGGAGAGTGGGAGGGAGGGAGGGAGAGTGTGAGGGAGGGAGGGAGGGAGAGTGTGAGGGAGGGAGGGAGGGAGTGTGGGAGGGAGAGTGGGAGGGAGGGAGTGTGGGAGGGAGAGTGGGAGGGAGGGAGTGTGGGAGGGAGAGAGGGAGGGAGGGAGGGAGGGAGAGTGTGAGGGAGGGAGGGAGGGAGGGAGTGTGGGAGGGAGAGTGGGAGGGAGGGAGGGAGTGTGGGAGGGAGAGTGGGAGGGAGGGAGGGAGAGTGGGAGGGAGGGAGTGTGGGAGGGAGGGAGGGAGTGTGGGAGGGAGTGTGGGAGGGAGTGTGGGAGGGAGGGAGGGAGGGAGAGTGGGAGGGAGTGTGGGAGGGAGGGAGAGTGGGAGGGAGAGTGGGAGGGAGGGAGAGTGGGAGGGAGAGTGGGAGGGAGGGAGAGTGGGAGGGAGGGAGGGAGAGTGTGAGGGAGGGAGGGAGGGAGGGAGTGTGGGAGGGAGTGTGGGAGGGAGTGTGGGAGGGAGAGTGTGAGGGAGGGAGGGAGGGAGAGTATGAGGGAGGGAGTGTGGGAGGGAGAGTGGGAGGGAGAGTATGAGGGAGGGAGGGAGAGAGGGAGAGAGGGAGGGAGAGAGGGAGGGAGAGAGGGAGGGAGAGAGGGAGGGAGGGAGAGTGGGAGGGAGGGAGGGAGGGAGAGTATGAGGGAGGGAGAGTGGGAGGGAGAGTGGGAGGGAGGGAGAGTGGGAGGGAGGGAGGGAGAGAGGGAGGGAGGGAGGGAGAGTATGAGGGAGGGAGGGAGGGAGAGTATGAGGGAGGGAGAGTATGAGGGAGGGAGGGAGGGAGTGTGGGAGGGAGGGAGTGTGGGAGGGAGGGAGAGTGGGAGGGAGGGAGGGAGAGTGGGAGGGATGGAGGGAGAGTGGGAGGAGGGAGGGAGAGTGGGAGGGAGGGAGGGAGGGAGGGAGAGAGTGTGGGAGGGAGAGTGTGAGAGAGAGTGTGAGAGAGGGAGGGAGAGTGAGAGGGAGGGAGGGAGGGAGAGTGTGTGAGAGGGAGGGAGGGAGAGTGTGAGAGGGAGGGAGGGAGAGTGTGGGAGGGATGGAGAGTGTGAGAGAGGGAGGGAGGGAGGGAGGGGAGGGAGAGAGAGAGTGTGTGGGAGGGAGGGAGAGTGTGTGTGAGAGAGAGAGGGTGGGAGGGAGGGAGGGAGAGTGTGAGGGAGGGAGGGAGAGTGTGTGTGAGAGAGGGAGGGAGAGAGGGTGGGAGAGAGGGTGGGAGGGAGGGTGGGAGGGAGGGAGGGAGAGAGTGTGGGAGGGAGGGAGGGAGAGAGTGTGGGAGGGAGAGTGTGAGAGAGAGGGAGGGAGGGAGAGTGTGTGAGAGGGAGGGAGGGAGAGTGTGAGAGAGGGAGGGAGGGAGAGTGTGGGAGGGAGGGTGGGAGGGAGGGAGAGGGAGGGAGAGAGAGAGTGTGGGAGGGAGGGAGGGTGGGAGGGAGAGAGTGTGGGAGGGAGGGAGGGAGAGTATGAGGGAGGGAGTGTGGGAGGGAGAGTGGGAGGGAGGGAGAGTGGGAGGGAGAGAGGGAGGGAGAGTGGGAGGGAGAGAGGGAGGGAGAGTGTGAGGGAGGGAGGGAGAGTGTGAGGGAGGGAGGGAGAGTGTGAGGGAGGGAGGGAGGAGGGAGTGTGGGAGGGAGAGTGTGAGGGAGGGAGGGAGGGAGAGTATGAGGGAGGGAGTGTGGGAGGGAGAGTGGGAGGGAGGGAGGGAGGGAGAGTATGAGGGAGGGAGGGAGAGAGGGAGGGAGGGAGGGAGAGTGGGAGGGAGGG
>NC_071271.1:27111825-27131825 GCF_023375685.1 Ictalurus furcatus
CATGTAAAGAAGGCAGTCTCACACACACACACACTTGAATGTACAGAGACATATGGACGCGAGGACCTCGTCTCAGGCAGTGCAGTATGAGGTGTTGTGATGTTACACCACCCGTGTGTACTGAATCAGGTTACCTTTAAAAGTGAGGGCTGATTACACAATAAAGGAACGATCACTCGAGAGTGTGTGTGTGTGTGAGAGAGAGAGAGCGTGTGATTTTCACAGGTCAGTGTGTAGTTAGACGTGACATAAAACGGAGTTAATTCTGATAAAATCACTAACACGCCCTCCAGTGGATTTTATAAAACTGCGACGCTGATAAAATCCGGTGTCTCATAAATGTATTATTTATTATTTATTATCAGGTAATTTATTATTAACAACATTCAGAATAAACAGATTGTCAGCAGCAGTGTAGAGCAGGGTGTTTACACTAAACTCTGGTTGCTAAGCAACACAGTAACGATAGATTAGCGTATTCTGTGGACAGGATGAAGGGCGTAGCGTTGAGGTTGAAAACCTGGAGTAAGGTGTTGTGTTTTATAATAAACTGTGGGATAAACTACTCACTGCTCAGGTGAGGATTCAGGCTCCTCCCCTCCTCACCTGTCACAGAAACACGTTCTAGCATGTTAAAATCACACTCCTGCACACACACCTGTACACTCCTGCACACACGCTTGCACACACTTTCACACACCTGTATGTCTGTGCTCCATTTTCTGAACTGTCCTGTTAGTCTATACTGTAATCCTGTATTATACGGGTTCACACAGTTAATCAGGTGTGTGTGTGTGTGTTTTCCAGGTGTGGGGAAATCCTGCCTCTTATTACAGTTCACAGATAAACGCTTCCAGCCCGTGCACGACCTCACCATCGGTAAGCTCACACACTCCTCACAACCTAATGCTCCACACACACACACACACACACACACACACAGTAATCAGGTGTGTTAGTTACAGGAAATGTGGCTTATCTTCATAGTGATTAAACACTGCTGCTCTTATCTGTGTTTCATAAACGTGTGTGTGTGTGTGTGTGTGTGTGTGTAACCTGTCGATTCACATGTTAATGAACACAACCTGTCTTTGTACCATGAGTTTCGTTGTCTGACTCTGTAATAGAGTAAAAACCACATGCTGTCCCATTGCTCACCTCCGTTCTGATCAGACAAACTGAACTGATCAGACGTCTGATTTATAGTTGAAGCGGAGAATAAACACACACTGTCTGTCTAATCACCTTACAACATTCTGTCTTCATCATGGACATGTAAACATCACGCGGTAAGGTCTGAGCCGAGACAGGAATAAAGTCTGACTCTGTAGCTGGTCTGACGCGCTTCTGCAGTTAAATAAATAAATAAATATATGATTTATTTCACACATTTATCAGACCTGCTACGGTACGTCTCTGAAACACCTCTGTGAGTCTCACGTCCACCTGGTGTCGAGTCCTAGTGTATAAATATACTGTGTGTGTGTGTGTGTAAACTTACGTGTGTTTAAAATGGCTTTAAATCTGATCTTAATAATAATAATGTTAGAGATTTTCAGCAGGGCTCGGTCTCCTTTACTGCATTTATAACCTGTAATTCACAGAAACTCCTTTTCCTGTGTGTGTGTCATGACTGTTTCTTATCAGATTCTGTCGTTCTCGCTCACAGGTGTAGAATTTGGAGCGCGGATGATCACCATAGATGGCAAACAGATAAAGCTTCAAATCTGGGACACGGTGAGAGTCCTAAACACCTCATTAATACCTCACAAACACCTCATTAATACCTCACAAACACCTCATTAATACCTCACAAACACCTCATTAATACCTCACAAACACCTCATTAATACCTCACAAACACCTCATTAATACCTCACAAATACCTCACACACACCTCATTAATACCTCACAAACACCTCATTAATACCTCACAAACACCTCATTAATACCTCACAAATACCTCACACACACCTCATTAATACCTCACAAACACCTCATTAATACCTCACAAATACCTCACAAACACCTCATTATTACCTCACAAACACCTCATTAATACCTCACAAACACCTCATTAATACCTCACAAATACCTCACAAACACCTCACAAATACCTCACAAATACTTCACAAACACCTCATTTGTACCTCACTAACGCCTCATTGATACCTCACGAACGCCTCATTAACACCTCACGATCACACACTGACTCGCCGTGCAGGGAGTGAGGATGTACTACGGAATAATACACATGAAGCTTTTAAAGCTTTTATAGTTTTTACTAAAGACGAGATAGTTATTAATTATAGAGTGTAAAAATAACTGCAGAGTGTGTGTGTGGGGGGGGGGGGTACATTTCCAACACAAACAGCAGGGGGCAGTGTGTGCAGCACCGCACTGAGCACCACATGCAGGGCCTCCAGTGTGAAGTCTATTCTCCGTTGTCATGACGACATTAGTTTATTAAGTTTAGACATTAGTTTACATAAGTCCGGATGTGTCATGAGTTATTGTAATGTCCTGAACTCCACCTTCTTCACTGAGGAGGTGATTAAACAGGTGTTGCAGTGGGGGTGAGGTTAGTGTCAGCTCTGACTGCCCCCTAGTGGACAGGCACAGGCTCGCTGCGTGATATCGGATCAACACGTGAACGTAGAACAGGTTAGGGAGTTTAAGTCTGGGTTTAAGTGTGCTCATGTGGAACCGTTATTCTGTGTGCTGAGAAAGTACAGAACGCTTACACATCAGAAAAAAATCACAAAGGTCTGGAGGAAATGAATCCTCAGAAATTTTTTACGTGCTGTAAATGATTCCTGTCCATCTCTGAGTGACTCTTCATAAAATCATCCACTCTTCTAAAGTGTGTATTCACTTATACAGTGTTTAGTGTGTTCTCCTCCTCAGCACGGTTCTTTAGTCAGGTGAGAACACCGTGATCACGCTCGGGTTCAAGAGCAACTGAGTGAGTAAACTCTAGTGAGAAAGCGATTCGACTCTGAATCGAATCACCTACAGGAAGGAAATGGGTTGCAGTGAAAATGCTGTGCGTGAGTATGTGCGTGAGTGCGTGCGTGCATGTGAGAGAGATAAGTCCAGCAGGGGGCATGTCACTCTTACTTATCAGTGTTTAAACCCAAGTTTTGTGTTGTACAGGGATTACCCGTCTCTCTGTCAACAAGTGTTTCATCAGAGTGAATTAGGGCGGTGTTTAACTCCGATGGTCATTAACTCCGGTGGTCATTAACTCGGGCGGTGTTTAACTCCGGTGGTCATTAACTCGGGCGGTGTTTAACTCCGGTGGTCATTAAATCGGGTGGTGTTTAACTCGGGCAGTGTTTAACTCCGGTGGTCATTAACTCGGGTGGTGTTTACGCCGATGGTCATGAACTTGGGCAGTGTTTAACTCCGGTGGTCATGAACTCGGGCGGTGTTTACGCCGATGTTCATTAGATCGGTTGGTGTTTAACTCTGGTGGTCATGAACTCGGGCGGTGTTTAACTCCGGTGGTCATGAACTCGGGCGGTGTTTAATATTCTTGGTGCTTGTTGAAGTGTGCAGGTTTACTGTGATGGTGTTAATGATGATGCCCAGTGTCAGGTTTGAGCTGTGGTCCTGTCAGCAGCACCGTTTCTGCCCCACACAGTAAATTACCCCGGAGCTTTGAAGTGATGTATTTCCTCAGTGTGGTGTTGGTGTGATAGTGTGATGGAGAATGATGGAGCGTGATGGAGCGCTGTGGCAGCGTAACAGAAGAAATCTGCATCTCTGGCCTTCCTGTAACCTTTTCACTCTGCACAGATGGCCAGCATAAAACTGCCATTCATCATTTATTCACAATGGACTCCATTAACTCTAATGTTAACAGCTGCCCCCCGGGGGGAGGGGTAACGGAGGCGGGGGTTACTGAATTGAAATGGGTCTTCACTCTCCTCCTGCCAGAAACACACACACACACACACACACACACAGTCGAGACAGGGGCCATCTTACTATACACACACACACACACACACACACACACACACACAGAGACTGAGTCGAGACAGGGGCCATCTTACTACACACACACACACAGAGTCTGAGTCGAGACAGGGGCCATCTTACTACACACACACACACACACACACACACACACACAGAGTCTGAGTCGAGACAGGGGCCATCTTACTACACACACACTCTCTCTGATTGGTCAGTCTACTGCACAGAGGTGCATTGTGGGATAGTGGTCAGACGTGTGTGTGTGTGTGTGTGTGTGTGTGTTTCTACTCAGAGTAGATAACAGTGATCTGGAACAGTGTGTGACATATAAATACAAAACATTTATAATAAACACAATAAACATGTCTGTCTGTCTGTCGCTCTCTTTCTCTGTCTGTGGGTCTCACTGCACTGAATAAGCATCACCTACAGAACCTCTGAGGATTGTCACTGTAACATGGAAGAAGAACTCACTGTGTGTGTGTGTGTGTGTGTGTGTGTGTGTGTGTGTGTGTGTGTGTGTGTGTGTGTGCGCGCCCCCTCCCCGTACAGGCCGGTCAGGAGTCGTTCCGCTCCATCACCAGGTCTTACTACAGAGGAGCCGCAGGAGCTCTACTCGTCTATGACATCACAAGGTAAACACGTGCACACACGCGCGCACACACACACACACACACACACACACACACACACTCTCTTTACTAAACACGGTTGTTGGTGTATTTTACAGAAGGGACACCTTTAACCACCTGACCACCTGGTTAGAAGACGCCCGTCAACATTCCAACTCCAACATGGTCATCATGCTGATCGGGAATAAGAGGTACGGTGTGTGTGCTGAGAAGCAAAAGAATTGGCACCTGTTGAAAAAGGAGGCGGAGTCAGTGCCATAACGGAGGAGTGTTTATTTATGTTGTGGTTCAGTGACCTGGAGTCAAGGAGAGAGGTGAAGAAGGAGGAGGGAGAGGCCTTCGCAAGGGAACACGGCCTCATCTTCATGGAGACTTCAGCCAAGACCGCGTCCAACGTAGAAGAGGTGTGTATATACACACGTACACACGCGCGCGCACATACACACCTACGCACGCACCCGCACACCTCTCCCGAATACATACCCGCGCGCACGCGCGCACACACACACGCCCCTATACACACACACACGCCCCTATACATACACACACGCACCCCCCTATACATACACACACGCACACACACCCCCCTATACATACACACACACACACACCCCTATACATACACACACACACCCCTATACATACACACACGCACACACACCCCTATACATACACACACGCACACACACCCTTATACATACACACACGCCCCTATACATACGCACACACACCCCTATACATACACACACACACACACCCCTATACATACACACACACACACACCCTTATACATACACACACGCACACACACACACACACCCCTATACATACACACACACACCCCTATACATACACACACACACCCCTATACATACACACACACACCCCTATACATACACACACGCACACACACCCCTATACATACACACACGCACACACACCCCTATACATACACACACGCACACACACCCTTATACATACACACACGCCCCTATACATACGCACACACACCCCTATACATACACACACGCACACACACCCTTATACATACACACACGCACACACACCCCTATACATACACACACGCACACACACCCCTATACATACACACACGCACACACACCCCTATACATACACACACGCACCCCCCCTATACACACGCACACACACCCCCCTATACACACGCACACACACCCCCCTATACATACACACACACACCCCCCTATACATACACACACACACACCCCTATACATACACACACACACCCCTATACATACACACACACACACCCACCTATACATACACACACGCACACACCCCCCTATACACACACGCGCACACACACCCCTATACATACACACACACACCCCTATACATACACACACGCACACACACCCCTATACATACACACACGCACACACACACCCTTATACATACACACACGCACACACACCCCTATACATACACACACGCACACACACCCCTATACATACACACACGCACACACACCCCTATACATACACACACGCACACACACCCCTATACATACACACACGCACACACACCCCTATACATACACACACGCACACACACACCCCTATACATACACACACACCCCCCCTATACATACACACACGCGCACACACCCCTATACATACACACACGCACACACACACCCTTATACATACACACACGCACACACACCCCTATACATACACACACGCACACACACACCCTTATACATACACACACGCACACACACCCCTATACATACACACACGCACACACACACCCTTATACATACACACACGCACACACACCCCTATACATACACACACGCACACACACCCCTATACATACACACACGCACACACACCCCTATACATACACACACGCACACACACCCCTATACATACACACACGCACACACACACCCCTATACATACACACACGCACACACACCCCCCTATACATACACACACGCACACACCCCCCTATACATACACACACGCACACACACCCCTATACATACACACACGCACACACACCCCCCTATACATACACACACGCACACACACCCCCCCTATACGCACACACACGCACACACACCCCCCCTATACATACACACACCCCCCCTATACATACACACACCCCCCCTATACATACACACACCCCCCCTATACATACACACACGCACACACACCCCTATACATACACACACGCACACACACCCCTATACATACACACACGCACCCCCCTATACACACGCACACACACCCCCCTATACATACACACACACACACCCCCCTATACATACACACACACACCCCTATACATACACACACGCACACACACCCCTATACATACACACACGCACACACACCCCTATACATACACACACGCACACACACCCCTATACATACACACACGCACACACACCCCTATACATACGCACACACACCCCTATACATACACACACACACCCCTATACACACGCACACACACCCCTATACATACACACACGCACACACACCCCTATACATACACACACGCACACACACCCCTATACATACACACACGCACACACACCCCTATACATACACACACGCACACACACCCCTATACATACACACACGCACACACACCCCTATACATACACACACACACCCCCCTATACATACACACACACACCCCCCTATACATACACACACACCCCCCTATACATACACACACACACCCCTATACATACACACACACACCCCTATACATACACACACGCACACACACCCCTATACATACACACACGCACACACACCCCTATACATACACACACGCACACACACCCCTATACATACACACACGCGCACACCCCCCTATACACACACGCGCGCACACACCCCTATACATACACACACGCACCCCTATACATACACACACGCACACACACCCCTATACATACACACACGCACACACACCCCTATACATACACACACGCACACACACCCCTATACATACACACACGCACACACACCCCTATACATACACACACGCACACACACCCCTATACATACACACACACGCACACCCCCTATACATACACACGCACACACACCCCTATACATACACACGCACACACCCACCTATACATACACACACGCACACACCCACCTATACATACACACACGCACACACCCACCTATACATACACACACGCACACACCCCCCTATACACACACGCGCACACACACCCCTATACATACACACACACACCCCTATACATACACACACACACCCCTATACATACACACACGCACACACACCCCTATACATACACACACGCACACACACCCCTATACATACACACACGCACACACACCCCTATACATACACACACGCACACACACACCCCTATACATACACACACGCACACACACACCCCTATACATACACACACGCACACACACACCCCTATACATACACACACGCACACACACCCCCCCTATACGCACACACACGCACACACACCCCCCCTATACGCACACACACGCACACACACCCCCCCTATACGCACACACACCCCCCCTATACATACACACCCCCCCTATACATACACACACCCCCCCTATACATACACACACGCACACACACCCCTATACATACACACACGCGCACACACCCCTATACATACACACACCCCCCCATACATACACACACGCACACACACCCCCCTATACATACACACACGCACACACACCCCTATACATACACACACCCCCCCATACATACACACACGCACACACACCCCTATACATACACACACGCACACACACCCCTATACATACACACACGCACACACACCCCTATACATACACACACACCCCCCCTATACATACACACGCGCACACACACCCCCCTATACATACACACGCGCACACACCCCCCTATACATACACACACGCACACACACCCCTATACATACACACACACACCCCTATACATACACACACGCACACACACCCCTATACATACACACACACCCCCCTATACATACACACGCGCACACACACCCCCCTATACATACACACGCGCACACACCCCCCTATACATACACACACGCACACACACCCCTATACATACACACACACCCCTATACATACACACACCCCCCCTATACATACACACACGCACACACACGCACACACACCCCCCCTATACATACACACACGCACACACACCCCTATACATACACACACACACACACCCCTATACATACACACACACACACACACCCCTATACATACACACACGCGCACACACCCCTATACATACACACACGCGCACACACCCCTATACATACACACACGCGCACACACCCCTATACATACACACACGCGCACACACCCCTATACATACACACACGCACACACACCCCTATACATACACACACGCACACACACCCCTATACATACACACACGCACACACACCCCTATACATACACACACACACCCCCCCTATACATACATACACACACGCACACACACCCCTATACATACACACACGCACACACACCCCTATACATACACACACGCACACACACCCCTATACATACACACACGCGCACACACACCCCTATACATACACACACGCGCACACACACCCCTATACATACACACACGCACCCCCCCTATACATACACACACACACCCCCCCCTATACATACACACACACACACCCCCCCTATACATACACACACACCCCCCTATACATACACACACGCACACACACCCCTATACATACACACACGCACACACACCCCTATACATACACACACGCACACACACCCCTATACATACACACACACACCCCCTATACATACACACGCGCGCACACACCCACGCGCGCACACACCCCTATACATACACACGCGCGCACACACCCCTATACATACACACGCGCGCACACACCCCTATACATACACACGCGCGCACACACCCCTATACATACACACACGCGCGCACACACCCCTATACATACACACGCGCGCACACACCCCTATACATACACACGCGCGCACACACCCCTATACATACACACGCGCGCGCACACACCCCTATACATTCACATGCGCATACACACACGCACGCACGCGCACACACACATACTCCTATACATACATACACACACACCCCTATACACACACGTGCACACACCCCTATACATACATACACATACACACACACACACCCCTATACATACATACACACACACACCCCTATACATACACACACACACACCCCTATACGTACACACACACACACCCCTATACATACACACACACACACCCCTATACATACACACACCCCCCTATACATACACACACACACACCCCTATACATACATACGCGCACACCCCCCCAATACATACACATGCACACACCCCCCTATACATACGCACGCGCGCACACACACGCACACACACGCACACACACCCCTATACGTTCACACGCATGCACACACACTGAGCTGTTTCCTCACAGTCAGGATATACACATGCGTGCGCACACACACACCCCCCTATACATGCGCGCGCGCACACGTGCGCACACACACCCCTATACATACACACGCACACACACACACACCCCTATACATACACACGCACACACACACACCCCTATACATACACACGCACACACACACACCCCTATACATACACACGCACACGCACACACACACACACCCCTATACATACACACGCACACGCACACACACACACCCCTATACGTACACACGCACACACACACACACACACCCCCCTATACATGCACGCGCGCACACACACACACACACACACACACACACACACGTACATACACATGCACGCACACACAAATACACACACTCTGACGCACATACATACACAGGCGCACACACACACTCATAAACTCACACACACACATACATATGTGCATTCACATGCACACACACTCACATAGACACTCACATACACGCGCACACACACACATACATATGTATACACACACACTGAGCTGTTTCCTCACAATCAGGACACACACACCAAGCTGTTTCCTCACAGTCAGGATACACACAAACACGCGCGCACCCACACACACACACACACGCACTAAGCTGTTTCCCCACAGCCAGGATGTAACTGGAGGTGAATAACAGCGGTGTAATTTTGTGAAGCGCCGCCCCCTGTCTGCCCACCCCCACCCCCACCCCCACCCCGTCACCTCCCCATATGATTAATTCGTCTCATTAGTGCCGTGTGAATTCTCCTGACTCCTCCCTCTGCCCTTTTCATGACGTCTCTGTCTCCTGTCTCAGCCTCATGAATATTCATCTATCTTCCTCTTTCTTTCAAGCGCACACACACACACACACACACACACTCACTTTATATGCGAGCACACACACGCCATCTTTCGTTTTGTGCCTCGTATAATCACCTTTGAGTGTAGCCGTAGTCACGACATTTTTTTAAGTAATCGTGAAACAGATGAAGAGATCGAATTTGGCGTTCATGTTGCGTTATGATGAAATAGAATTGATGATGGTTTGTACGGAGCTGTCACTATGGCGACACAAGTGCTGGCAAAACAGAGACTGTGGTTGTCCTGATAAACATCAACAACAACAACAACAACAGCAACATTCAACAATAAATAACACTAAGTACTAAATATTTAGCAAAAAAATCCAGGTTACCATAGCAACAAGAAATGCTTAATTGAAGTTATCAAACTCAGAAACTGTGTGTGTGTGTGTGTGTGTGTGTGTATACAGATAACAGACATGTATTTTATATTGTAACATCACACAGTGCAACTCGGAGCCTTCAGAATTGTTCCGAGTTTGATCACTTCAATTAAATGTTTCTTGTTGCTATGGTAACCTGCATATGCAAACCCAGCCCCCTTCCTTAACACGATCCTTGTGTTTAATATGAACCTGTTTAAATTTAGAAGGTAATTCGGTGGTGAACTTCATGTGGTACGTGTCTGTATTCATGTGTTTGGTCATGTGTGTGTGTGTGTGTGTGTGTGTGTGTGTGTGTGTGTGTACGTTCCAGGCATTTATCAACACAGCTAAGGAGATTTATGAGAAGATCCAAGAGGGCGTGTTCGACATCAACAACGAGGTAAACACAAACAGGAAGTATGTTCATGAAACAAGACATGGGAAAACTTTCATTTACAGCTTTATCTCTGTCTGTTACAAAGCACTGACACTGGAGACTCCTTCCATACGTGTTACATAAACACATTTGTCCTTACAGAAAACTTCACCACATCTATGGTTACACACGTTTTATTATAAACAGGTTTAAAATCTTGTTTAACAAAGTGTAACGTGTAATCGTTGATATGGTGAAGTTTTTTAGGAAATGTTTATTTAACATTTATGGACGGTAGGCTTGGGACACTCGACGGTAGCATCGGGAATCCCAGCATGCATCATGTTTGTATACCTACGTAGTATGGAGTGTGTGATTCCTTACTTCTGACCAATCAGAATCCAGAACTCAACAGCACTGTGAGATAAAATAGTCATCAATCACATGCAACATGGACACGGTTCTCATTGCTACACTACAGAGTATCATACGTGTGTGTGTGTGTGTGTGTGTGTGTGTTCCAGGCGAACGGGATTAAAATCGGGCCGCAGCACGCTGCCACTAACTCCACGCTGGCTGGAGGACAGGGAGGACAGCAGGCCGGAGGAGGCTGCTGCTGAATTACCACTTCTACCCCTTTATTCTACCCCTTACTCCCTCATCCCCCTTTCCCCTTACTCCCTCCATCCCTCCCTCTTGTTTCTACTGGACTGTTCGCTCTCACTAATGTTTTCTTAACCCTCAAATCCAAATCGTGTACTAGATGGCTGTAAACAAAAAAAATCAGAAAAAAACAAATCCTGCTCCTGCAGAAGAAGCCCAGGTAGTGAGGTGGTGAGAAGATGAGGAGCTGGTGGAGCTGATGGAGCTGGTGGAGCTCTCCGTTCTCAGCCGCAGCAGGTTCCCGATCATACGGTTAGCTAGGTCCCGAGCCGCCGACCCCACGCTGGTGATTATTATCTTCATGTTTGTGGATTTCTTTTTGTTTTGTGCCCTTTTTTTTGTTGACTTTGAGCTGAATTGTATTAAACACTACAAAGTCATCTCTAGTATTTTAATCGGTGTGTGTGGGTGGAGTCTGTGATCACGGTTCACTCTGGAGTCCGGACGAAGGGGCGTGTCCCAGCGCTCTGATTGATTTTACAGCGTGACTGCGGGGTCTTGTGGTTAACGAAGGGGCGGGGCTTAGCTTGGAATGAATCGGCCAATTGTTATGACATCACAACGCAGTAGTTTAGCTAACATCGCTTAGTTTCCTAACGTGACTAGCTGCTTAATGTCGGCTAACTGCTAGCTGCTGGAGGGGTAACGTAGCATAAAGGCTAGCCATGATGATCAGGTTTGTGATTGCTCAATCATTTTTAACATGTACTCCGCCCCTGCTGACACAGCTCCGCCCGTCACGCCGTAAAACCAGGACGTGTGTGTGTGTGTGTGTGTGTGTGTGTGTGTGTGTCCGAGCTG
Organism: Ictalurus furcatus; assembly: GCF_023375685.1. NCBI lineage: Eukaryota > Metazoa > Chordata > Actinopteri > Siluriformes > Ictaluridae > Ictalurus > Ictalurus furcatus. The sequence continues at coordinate 27,125,049 of NC_071271.1, forward strand.
CGATGAAATGAGCAGCCGTTATTAAAATGAAGATAAACAGCAGGATGTTTTAATGTGTATTTATCAGGACACTGTGTATATATAGCGCTCATTTCTTGCTTTGATGTACGTTAGAGTTAAATTTGCCCTTTCTGACCCGACGCTGTGCGAGTAGAGCTTGAGAATGCGACAGTATTCGGCGCTGTTTTAACTTTTACTGCCTCGTTACTTTGACTTCCTGCCTTCTCCTTCTCTCTGTCGTGTATAGAAACCTTATATAGATTTATTATATTGTGTACCTGTTTTAATGCCAAATTTGTGTTTACCCGTGTCTCCCAAAAACACGCTGTTCGCCTTAAACCCGATTTCAGAGCGGCGTTTAACATAATCACGTCACATTACAGACGATATGACGGAGGATACACACTAATCCTGTATACTCAGTTTTATATATATATATATATAAATAAATAAAGCCCATTAAACTCGTCCCTGTAGCGTCAGTCCAGCCCCGCCTCCTCCGCGTGTACGGCTCGCTCTCGCCGCCGCTGCCGCGTCCTCCTCCACTACACTCTCTCTCTCTTTCTCTCTCCGGGTGAACATCCTCTCCGTGGTGAAAGGGCGTGTGGTGAAAAGTCAAACTGAAATAACGTTGTGATTCTTCACTATTATTTGCTGTGTTCTCCAAATAAAATGCTATCACAATAAAACATGAATAAGATTCCTCGCTCTGAACTGCTGTGTGTGTGTGTGAGTGTCCGTGAGAGAGCTTTAACAGGAAGAGTGGATCATTTTCGCATTTATTATACCACATTGTTTCGCCTGAGGGACTGCAGGACACGGTGAAGTGTGTGGAATAATAACAAGGTTCTGTAACACCCCGCACGACACGCCCACGCCGTCACGCTCTCCCTCACAACGTCACAACATCACAACACCCCGAACCACACGCCCACGCCGTCACGCTCTCCCTCACAACGTCACAACACCCCGCACGACACACCCACGCCGTCACGCTCTCCCTCACAACGTCACAACACCCCGCACGAGACGCCCACACCGTCACGCTCTCCCTCACAACGTCACAACACCCCGCACGACACGCCCACGCCGTCACGCTCTCCCTCACAACGTCACAACACCCCGCACGACACACCCACGCCGTCACGCTCTCCCTCACAACGTCACAACACCCCGCACGACACGCCCACGCCGTCACGCTCTCCCTCACAACGTCACAACACCCCGCACGACACGCCCACGCCGTCACGCTCTCCCTCACAACGTCACATCACAACACCCCGAACGACACGCCCACGCCGTCACTCTCTCCCTCACAACGTCACGACACGCCCACGCCGTCACTCTCTCCCTCACGATGTCGTGAGTCAGTAATAAAGTACAGGACAATGCAGTAAGACTGAATGAGGCATGTAGGACTGTAACTGGGCCTCAGTTACGAAGCTGGAAACTTCATTTATTTCAGTTTTATTAAAAGATAAACGCGGCCCCCGTGTTACAGATAAATTACCTGAGTTTTATTTTAGTTCCAAACCCTGATCCTCATTTATCTCTCATTTTTTGTTAAAGTTGTGTGTAAATGTTTTCATGGCCAAACCGATCTAAACATTTCTTCAAACTCGCGTGCGAATGTCGATAAACGACAATCAGCTGTAAATTACAGCCATGCTCATGGCACGTTTACATTTGGTCACGCCCACAAAACTCAATAAAAGGCAAAGAGAGCTGAAAATGACAAAATGATGTCTGAGCGGTGAAAGCGCGCCTCCTGACACGGTGTGTGCTAATCAGTCCGTACACGATGTTGTGGAGTTTTGTGTTTTTTGCAGAAAACTGCTCGAATCGGCGAGATCGTGATTACAGGAAGTAGTTCTTCGCGCCCTCTCACAGTGATGTTTGTTTTTAAACAAGAGTTTTAGCTGTGCTCATGTTTGACGCACGTGAATGGAAGAGGGCTTCGGCTGAATGAGCGTTGTGATGACGTCACATGACGCGTCTCGACCCGAACCTACATATAACCTGTGGAAAGTTTGAAATCTTGCAGCTCCTCTGAATACTGCGACGTTTCCCTGGAGGGACTGAATAATGTTCCAGTAACGCAGCTCAGCCACTGCGCGCTAACACACGCTAACTCCTCCTCCCTTCATAAGGTTCCATTAAAATTTGTCCAGATCAAGGTGAGTCTTGAAGCAATTCCAAAACCTATAAATTATTTAATTTCATTAATCTGAATTTCAGGAAATACGTTAGTGTGTAACTGAAATAAAGCAGTGATTTAAACTCACGTGAAACCAAAGAAATCCAATAAACAGTAAAAATGAGATTAAAACCCTGGGAGAAGAGATACGCTTTCAGTCTCTTTTTAAAAATCATAACTGAAGGTGCGAGGCAGATGTCCATTGGCAAGTGATTCCATAAACGAGGGGCGGAGACTGAAAAAGCTCCACCCCCTTTAGTTATTAAACGGATGGAGGGACATACAGAAGAAACCTATCAGGAGATCTTTAAAATCTGCTGGATGAATGTGGTGTAAGAAGATCTTTGAGATAAGATGGAGCTTGATCATTAAGAGTTTTAAAGACAAAACAGAATCTTAAACCGGATCCGAAACTGGACCGGGAGCCCACGGAGCGACGCTACATTTTTATTTCTTCGCCCTGGTCAACAGCCTTGCAGCTGCGTTCTGAAACATCTGGAGACGAGCAAGAGATGACCGAGGAAGACCCGAGTACAGTGAATTACGATAATCTATCCGTGATGTGAGAAAAGCACCAATAATCTTCTCCAAATCTCAGAAAGACAAAAACGTGTTAAGTTTAGAAATAATCCGTAATCGATAAAAACTAGTCGTAACGACTTTATAGCCATTTATTAGCTTGGAGTCCAGGACGATACCGAGGTTCCCAACCTGGGAGGAAATGAGGAGGAGTGATTACGCTCATTAATGACACCATCTCTCAATCTCGGGACCAACAACAATTATTTCAGTTTTGTGTTCAAAAATATTGCATGAAATTCAGCACCATGAACCTGAACAATATCCAGCAGTTGTTACGTGGCGTGGGGGTCAGCGCGCTTGTTGGGTGGAGGCTGGTAGTGTAACAGCAAAGTTTGACTTTGATGCGCTGCAGTGTGATGCACAAACCCGGTCCACTTATTTACACTATCGCCCGATTTTACACTACTGCGTGAGTTACACTACTGTGAGTTTACACTACTGTGAGTTTACACTACTGCCCAAGATTACACTACTGTGAGTTTACACTACTGTGAGTTTACACTACTGCCCAAGATTACACTACTGTGAGTTTACACTACTGTGAGTTTACACTACTGTGAGTTTACACTACTGTGTGAGTTACACTACTGTGAGTTTACACTACTGTGAGTTTACACTACTGCGTGAGTTACACTACTGTGAGTTTACACTACTGCGTGAGTTACACTACTGTGAGTTTACACTACTGCGTGAGTTACACTATTGGCCGAGTTTACACTACTGTGAGTTTACACTACTGCGTGAGTTTACACTACTGCGTGAGTTACACTATTGGCCGAGTTTACACTACTGTGAGTTTACACTACTGTGAGTTTACACTACTGCGTGAGTTACACTATTGGCCGAGTTTACACTACTGTGAGTTTACACTACTGCCCAAGATTACACTATTGTGAGTTTACACTATTGTGAGTTTACACTACTGCCCAAGATTACACTATTGTGAGTTTACACTATTGTGAGTTTACACTACTGCCCAAGATTACACTATTGTGAGTTTACACTACTGCCCGAGTTTACACTACTGTGAGTTTACACTACTGTGAGTTTACACTACTGCCCGAGTTTACACTACTGTGAGTTTACACTACTGCCCGAGTTTACACTACTGTGAGTTTACACTACTGTGAGTTTACACTACTGCGTGAGTTACACTACTGTGAGTTTACACTACTGCGTGAGTTACACTATTGGCCGAGTTTACACTACTGTGAGTTTACACTACTGTGAGTTTACACTACTGCGTGAGTTTACACTACTGTGAGTTTACACTACTGCGTGAGTTACACTATTGGCCGAGTTTACACTACTGTGAGTTTACACTACTGTGAGTTTACACTACTGCGTGAGTTACACTACTGTGAGTTTACACTACTGTGAGTTTACACTACTGCGTGAGTTTACACTACTGTGAGTTTACACTACTGCGTGAGTTACACTATTGGCCGAGTTTACACTACTGTGAGTTTACACTACTGCGTGAGTTACACTATTGGCCGAGTTTACACTACTGTGAGTTTACACTACTGTGAGTTTACACTACTGCGTGAGTTACACTATTGGCCGAGTTTACACTACTGTGAGTTTACACTACTGTGAGTTTACACTACTGCGTGAGTTACACTACTGTGAGTTTACACTACTGCGTGAGTTACACTATTGGCCGAGTTTACACTACTGTGAGTTTACACTACTGTGAGTTTACACTACTGTGAGTTTACACTACTGCGTGAGTTACACTACTGTGAGTTTACACTACTGCGTGAGTTACACTACTGTGAGTTTACACTACTGCGTGAGTTTACACTACTGCGTGAGTTACACTATTGGCCGAGTTTACACTACTGTGAGTTTACACTACTGCGTGAGTTTACACTACTGCGTGAGTTACACTATTGGCCGAGTTTACACTACTGTGAGTTTACACTACTGTGAGTTTACACTACTGCGTGAGTTACACTATTGGCCGAGTTTACACTACTGTGAGTTTACACTACTGCCCAAGATTACACTATTGTGAGTTTACACTATTGTGAGTTTACACTACTGCCCAAGATTACACTATTGTGAGTTTACACTATTGTGAGTTTACACTACTGCCCAAGATTACACTATTGTGAGTTTACACTATTGTGAGTTTACACTACTGCCCAAGATTACACTATTGTGAGTTTACACTACTGCCCGAGTTTACACTACTGTGAGTTTACACTACTGTGAGTTTACACTACTGCCCGAGTTTACACTACTGTGAGTTTACACTACTGCCCGAGTTTACACTACTGTGAGTTTACACTACTGTGAGTTTACACTACTGCGTGAGTTACACTACTGTGAGTTTACACTACTGCGTGAGTTACACTATTGGCCGAGTTTACACTACTGTGAGTTTACACTACTGTGAGTTTACACTACTGTGAGTTTACACTACTGCGTGAGTTTACACTACTGTGAGTTTACACTACTGCGTGAGTTACACTATTGGCCGAGTTTACACTACTGTGAGTTTACACTACTGTGAGTTTACACTACTGCGTGAGTTACACTATTGGCCGAGTTTACACTACTGTGAGTTTACACTACTGTGAGTTTACACTACTGCGTGAGTTTACACTACTGTGAGTTTACACTACTGCGTGAGTTACACTATTGGCCGAGTTTACACTACTGTGAGTTTACACTACTGCGTGAGTTACACTATTGGCCGAGTTTACACTACTGTGAGTTTACACTACTGCCCAAGATTACACTATTGTGAGTTTACACTACTGTGAGTTTACACTACTGCCCGAGTTTACACTACTGTGAGTTTACACTACTGTGAGTTTACACTACTGCCCGAGTTTACACTACTGTGAGTTTACACTACTGTGAGTTTACACTACTGCGTGAGTTTACACTACTGTGAGTTTACACTTCTATAGGTCCATAACTTTATACTGATTGCAACTACACTTACAATTACTCGAAGGGTTTTGAGGGAATCTTTGGGCCTTTAAAATGGATCACTGGCCAAAAACCCTGGTCTATGATTTATTAATGTCAAAATCATAATGATATAATCTAATATAATCTAATAATAAACAGCAGTAATCTGATCTGCTCATGTCTAATGCATCTTCATCTCATCACAGTACTGATTTTTTCATAATCAGATTCTACAGTAAACGATTTGTATCCAGCGCTGCTCTTAGATCACTGCACACGCTAGTGTTTTACCTGCTCTAACACACCTGTCTCACCTCAGCAGCTCACCAACACACCTGTCTCACCTCAGCAGCTCACTAACGCACCTGTCTCACCTCAGCAGCTCACCAACACACCTATCTCACCTCAGCAGCTCACTAACACACCTGTCTCACTTCAGCAGCTCACCAACGCACCTGTCTCACTTCAGCAGCTCACCAACGCACCTGTCTCACCTCAGCAGCTCACCAACACACCTGTCTCACCTCAGCAGCTCACCAACGCACCTGTCTCACCTCAGCAGCTCACCAACACACCTATCTCACCTCAGCAGCTCACTAACACACCTGTCTCACTTCAGCAGCTCACCAACACACCTGTCTCACTTCAGCAGCTCACCAACGCACCTGTCTCACCTCAGCAGCTCACCAACACACCTGTCTCACCTCAGCAGCTCACTAACGCACCTGTCTCACCTCAGCAGCTCACCAACGCACCTATCTCACCTCAGCAGCTCACCAACACACCTGTCTCACCTCAGCAGCTCACCAACGCACCTGTCTCACCTCAGCAGCTCACCAACACACCTATCTCACCTCAGCAGCTCACCAACACACCTGTCTCACTTCAGCGGCCCATCAACACACCTTCTGTTATCATCAGTGTGGAGAAAGTAAGATAAAATCTTCCCAAACTACTTTTCTTATGGACTTTTATATCGTTAACTTTCACGCTGTAGCAGTACAGTAAAAAGTAGTTCCGGTTCCTTTACACTTTCCTGAAGGGTTTGTGGTATCCATAATCCATCAGAG
>NC_071271.1:27136825-27166825 GCF_023375685.1 Ictalurus furcatus
GACCGAGGAGGAGAAGCTTCTAGAGAGCCGTTTACACCGAGAACAAGTCGGAAATTCGACGCTGTTGAAGCGGGATAGCGCCTGTGTGGAGTTTAAATCCGTGAGGTGAGAAAGCCGCTCTCTCTCACTCACACACACACACACACACACACACAGAGAGTCGCGCTGAGGAGAGAAAACACACACACGGTAAGAAATTTCAGCTGATTTACAGTAAAACGCCAGCAGCGCTCACCTGAGTGTGTTGGAGTCTGAGGTAAAGTGTCCGCGCGCCGCTTCACTCATTCATATACACTTTTTCTATTGTGGGGGTCAAACACACACTCTCTCTCTCTCTCTCTCACACACACACACACACACTCTCATTCACAACTAGCGCAAAGAGTTTATCCGAGTAGTTTTCAATGAAACCTTCAGCTGTATGAAGGAATTATTCGAGTTAATCATGCGGGAAGATTTAAAAATAAGAATGAAACTTTTTGTTTGTTTTTGGTGTAACTCTTAACGCGCTGGTTAGCATTAGCATGTTTAGCCCGGCCACCTTTTTTTTGCATTGTACAGCCTAATTAGTCCCGACTCACTTCAGAGAATAAAGGGATATAATTAAGCCGAATAAAACTCTAGATTTGAAGTATCCACGGCGTGTGGAGGTGTTTACCTCACAGGTGTTCAGTGGAGTGTGTACATGAGGATGAATAAGTGTGAGCTGCGTGTTGGCTAGCGGAGGCTAATTCAGCGCTACACGAGGTGAAGCTCTCTGAGGTGACGGAGTGTCCACAAAGCGCCGAGTTTAACACCTCACATCCCGGGTTAAAGTGCTCCGGACCCCGGGCTGGAGCGGTTCCGGAGGGTTCGGGGGGAAGGGGGTCTCAGTGTGGAGGAGTTTCCCCCCGGTTCTGAGTGAGAGAGTGGGCTGAGGAAGTGTCCGAGTAAAGGACAATACTGTGTGTGTGTGTGTGTGTGTGTGTGTGTGTGTGTGTGTGTGAGAGGAAGGATTCTCTCGAGGCCAGATGGTCAGTCCCTGTGGGGGATTATTCCCTCACAAGTTCTCCACAAACACAGCGTTAAACCTCACATTTCACCGTGTGTGTGTGAGAGAGAGAGAGAGAGAGAAGGGAAACGGGGTGTGTTATGGTGTGTGTTCGGTATTCCATCGAGTAAAAAGTGTTTGTGAGTGTGTAGTGTGTATAAAATGCTAATGAAGTGCTGGCTTGTGTCCTCATTGTCTCATCACTCCGTGCTAACAGGCTACAAGCTAACACACACGCATACACACGCACGCGCGCAATGTTTAAAGAAATGTTTAGAAAGTTTTATTTTAATCGTGTCTGTAATACTCGGATCACTCTTAGCAGAAATTCCCTTTTAAAAACAGAACATTATAATCAGTGTAAATGTAGTTTAATTTCTCCTTTAAAGTTTTCATTCTCGGATCAATGTTTAGTTTTATATACAATAAATATTTAAAACTTCATAAACAACCAGCACTAAAGCTGTAAAACCCGCTCTCCTCATCCACTTTATTCACTTCGTTTACTTATTTGTTCTCTGTGTGTGTGTGTGTGTGTGTGTACATACTCATGGAGCAGATATGAAGCTGATGAAGAAATGATGGACCATGTAATTATTATTAATTATTATTATTACTTATTGATTTTAATAAAAGCTTTAGTGTTACTGCTCTACAGAGTGAGTGGTGTGTGTGTGTGTGTTACTCTGAGAGTGTGTTTAACTCAACATGGCAGCACTTTAGTGTGTGTGTGTTCATTCATGAAGCAGATATGAAGTGTGTGTGTGTCTCGTTCCTCTGGAACAGGAGCACAGAGTTTGTGTGTTATTCTGTGGAGGTGAAGCTGTGTGTGTGTGTGTGAGAGAGAGCTCTTTCCATGTGGAGAGACTGGTTTTAACACAGGCAGATATGAAGCTATCTCTCTCTCTCTCTCTCTCTCTCTCTCTCTCTCTCTCTCCCATCTCCCCCCATCTCCCATCTCTCTCTGTCTCTCTCTCATCTCTCTCAGTAAGGTGTGTGACAGTGCTGGACTTGAGTCAGTAAATTAGGTGATTAATGAACACTTGGTGTATGATGGAGGTGATGATGATGATGATGATGATGATGATGATGGAGGTGATGATGGTGGTGGAGGTGATGGTGGTGGTGATGGAGGTGATGATTAACTGAGAAAGGGAAATGTTTTTTACACACAAACTTAATATGAAAGGGTTCTTTGTGTGTGTGTCCCCCACATCTGCTCAATCTCGAGCTTCACATCCACAGCGCAGTTTAGAAAACCACCATCGTGATTGTGTGTGTGTGGGGTTTATGGGTTATCAGTCTCCTCCTCTAAAACCCAGTGACAAAGCAAGTGGCCTTTTTCCTTCTCACTAACCCCCTCCCCCTTCATCATCCCTCCATATCCTCTCTTCTTTTTTCCTGTCTCTCTCTCCTTACATACTCTCTCCTTTTACACACACTGTCTCTCTCTTTCCTCTCTCTCTGCTGTCTCTTCTCTTACACACATTCTCTCTCTGTCTCTCACTCGTCATGAGGAAGGATAATGTTTACCACACACACATGCAGTATGTTGTGTCACAGTTGTAGTGATTGTTATATTTTGTGTTTAAATGGTGTTTCACACTCGAGTCCTCTTCAAAAGAACTGAACTCACACCTCTTGATGTGGACCGATCTTCTTTACGGTCCTGCTTCCCTGTCCCTGTAAGAGGACTCGGATCCTTTTTCCGGTCTACCTGAAGCAGCAACGGGGTCTCAGACCTGTTTGGTGGTGTTGAGACTGGGCCTGCTTACTGCGGCCTGAATCCGAGTGCCCCCCCCCCCCCCCCCCCCCGCGTGTCGGTCCGGTTTCAGACTCGTTCAGAACCCTGGTGCATCTGTTCCTCTTGTATCATCACATGTGCATGGAGAACACAATGCCATTCGCTTTAAAAAGATTGATGATATTTATTGTTTTGGTACTTCACAGCGTTCCCCTGCCACCTGTGGAACATGCGTGTTGTGGAATCTAATGATGTCATCGGCTCAAACACACACAGGTTGCTGTACTTCCTGAACGAGAACGGACCCAAGAACGCGGTTTGGTTCCAGTGCAAGCGAACTTTCACCGCCTCCTATGGGTCTTGGGTTCAGTACCGCGGTGTGCTTCCCGTTCCACACGACTGCTTCCACATTAGAGTTCTCGTACAGACGTGCTCTGTGTCAGAACCTGCCAGTGTGAAAGCCCATTGTGTTCTTTCTGCTGCTTTTTAGTCCTAGTCCTCTTGTGTGTTTGTTTATTGTAATTCCTAGAAATGTAGAATGTTCCTCTCTGATGTCAACCCTTCCTTTTCCGCATGCATTGGGTCCGCACAGGAGCTTGTACCCAGAATTTCTTCTAACAGATCGGAGAGGCCGCTTGGCATCAGCTGACTGCGCTGGATCGCGGGTTATCTTGGGTTCTTTCACTGCAGGGCGTGTGGTTAATCCGTCCCGGAGCAGGTTGTGTTCGCAGTGCAGGTTTTTAGAGAACTGAACCGTACACCGAAAGTGAACCGCACGCGGAACACCTCTCAAGACGGTCTTGGTTCGGTTTAAAAGGTTCTGAGGGCACACGTGGGCCTGATATCCAGTGAGCTGTGTTCAGACCTCCTGAGAAGGGCCAAGAAAATAACACTGACCGGTCCTGTGTGAAAGGACACAGATTTATTTCTCTTCAGAGCTGGAGTGTGTGTGTGTGTGTGTGTGTGTGTGTGTGTGAGTGACACTGAAACCCAGGGGTAATTTCTCTCTCTCTCTCGGTTTCACACATGGGGTTCAGGTTCGTACAGCAGGTTTATGAGGTCAGTGATGACATCAGGTGGGGGGATTTTTATACACACATTCCCTCTAACACACAATTTATGATTTTATGAATGGTGTACCTGATGTTATTGGGAGAACTGCATGACAGGTCCAATTTACACACCTGTGAAGGAACTGTAGGGATACAGGGTGAGAGAGACGGGGCCACCGATGCGGCGAGAGAGGGAGAGACGGGGCCACCGGTGTCGAGGGAGAGAGAGAGGGAGAGATGGGGCCACCGGTGCAGAGAGAGAGAGACGGGGCCACCGGTGTGGAGGGATAGAGCGGGGTAGAGATGGGGCCACCGGTGCGGAGGGGGAGAGAGAGAGAGGGAGAGACGGGGCCACCGGTGTGGAGAGGGAGAGAGAGAGACGGGGCCACCGGTGTGGAGGGATAGAGCGGGGTAGAGATGGGGCCACCGGTGCGGAGGGGGAGAGAGAGAGAGAGAGAGAGAGGGAGAGACGGGGCCACCGGTGTGGAGAGGGAGAGAGAGAGAGAGAGAGAGAGGGAGAGACGGGGCCACCGGTGCGGAGAGGGAGAGAAACTGATCCACCGGTGGAGAGATGGGGGGAGACGGATCCACCGGGGGGGAGAGGGAGAGATGGGGGGGGGGGAGACGGATCCACCGGTGGGGGGGAGGGAGAGACGGATCCACCGGTGCGGAGGGAGAGATGGGGGGGGGAGACGGATCCACCGGTGCGGAGGGAGAGATGGGGGGGGGGGAGACGGATCCACCGGTGGGGAGAGGGAGAGAGGGAGAGATGGGGGGGGGGAGACGGATCCACCGGTGGGGAGAGGGAGAGATGGGGGGGGGTAGACGGATCCACCGGTGGGGAGAGGGAGAGATGGGGGGGGGGTAGACGGATCCACCGGTGGGGAGAGGGAGAGATGGGGGGGGTAGACGGATCCACCGGTGGGGAGAGGGAGAGATGGGGGGGGTAGACGGATCCACCGGTGGGGAGAGGGAGAGATGGGGGGGGGTAGACGGATCCACCGGTGGGGAGAGGGAGAGATGGGGGGGGTAGACGGATCCACCGGTGGGGAGAGGGAGAGGGAGAGATGGGGGGGGAGACGGATCCACCGGTGGGGAGAGGGAGAGATGGGGGGGGGGAGACGGATCCACCGGTGCGGAGGGAGAGATGGGGGGGGGGACGGATCCACCGGTGCGGAGGGAGAGATGGGGGGGGGGGACGGATCCACCGGTGCGGAGGGAGAGATGGGGGGGGGGACGGATCCACCGGTGCGGAGGGAGAGATGGGGGGGGGAGACGGATCCACCGGTGCGGAGGGAGAGATGGGGGGGGGAGAGACGGGGCCACCGGTGTGGAGAGGGAGAGAGAGAGACGGGGCCACCGGTGTGGAGGGATAGAGCGGGGTAGAGATGGGGCCACCGGTGCGGAGGGGGAGAGAGAGAGAGGGAGAGACGGGGCCACCGGTGTGGAGAGGGAGAGAGAGAGAGAGAGAGAGGGAGAGACGGGGCCACCGGTGCGGAGAGGGAGAGAAACTGATCCACCGGTGGAGAGATGGGGGGAGACGGATCCACCGGGGGGGAGAGGGAGAGATGGGGGGGGGGGAGACGGATCCACCGGTGGGGGGGAGGGAGAGACGGATCCACCGGTGCGGAGGGAGAGATGGGGGGGGGAGACGGATCCACCGGTGCGGAGGGAGAGATTGGGGGGGAGACGGATCCACCGGTGGGGAGAGGGAGAGAGGGAGAGATGGGGGGGGGAGACGGATCCACCGGTGGGGAGAGGGAGAGATGGGGGGGGAGACGGATCCACCGGTGGGGAGAGGGAGAGATGGGGGGGGAGACGGATCCACCGGTGGGGAGAGGGAGAGATGGGGGGGGGGGAGACGGATCCACCGGTGGGGAGAGGGAGAGATGGGGGGGAGGCGGATCCACCGGTGGGGAGAGGGAGAGATGGGGGGGGAAACGGATCCACCGGTGGGGAGAGGGAGAGATGGGGGGGGAGACGGATCCACCGGTGGGGAGAGGGAGAGATGGGGGGGGGGAGACGGATCCACCGGTGGGGAGAGGGAGAGATGGGGGGGGGGAGACGGATCCACCGGTGGGGAGAGGGAGAGATGGGGGGGGGAGACGGATCCACCGGTGGGGAGAGGGAGAGATGGGGGGGGAGACGGATCCACCGGTGCGGAGGGAGAGATGGGGGGGGGAGAGACGGATCCACCGGTGCGGAGGGAGAGATGGGGGGGGAGAGACGGATCCACCGATGGGGAGAGGGAGAGATGGGGGGGGGGACGGATCCACCGGTGGGGAGAGGGAGAGATTGGGGGGGGAGGAGACGGAGACGGATCCACCGGTGCGGAGGGAGAGATGGGGGCGGGGAGACTGATCCACCGATGGGGAGAGGGAGAGATGGGGGGGAGAGACGGATCCACCGGTGCGGAGGGAGAGATGGGGGGGGAGAGACGGATCCACCGATGGGGAGAGGGAGAGATGGGGGGGGGGACGGATCCACCGGTGGGGAGAGGGAGAGATTGGGGGGGGAGGAGACGGAGACGGATCCACCGGTGCGGAGGGAGAGATGGGGGCGGGGAGACTGATCCACCGATGGGGAGAGGGAGAGATGGGGGGGAGAGACGGATCCACCGGTGCGGAGGGAGAGATGGGGGGGGGGGAGACGGATCCACCGGTGCGGAGGGAGAGATGGGGGGGGAGACGGATCCACCGATGGGGAGAGGGAGAGATGCGGGGGGGAGACGGATCCACCGGTGCGGAGGGAGAGAGAGGGGGAGAGACGGGGTCACCGGTGCGGAGGGAGGGGGAGAGAGAGAGAGAGAGAGAGTTGCACTTGGGGAGGGGGGAGACGGACACACAGACAGGGTCACCGTCACCGGTGGCGTATCATTCCCTGTGTGTGAGGGAGAAAGAGGGACTACAGAAGGAGAGCTGTACATCATCCTTTCACACTGTACTGCTTTCAAATTGCTTAATTTGACAGGAAAATACCACACACACACACAGAGCACATCCTGTCACACACCCGTGCTGACTCAATGTAGAATTACTCACTATAGATGCACTTCCCCAATCCCGTCAACCTACCTGTCTCACTGTCTAAGCTGTCTCTCTCTCTTTAACCTGTCTTTGTTTCTAATCTGTGTATCGTTGTCAGTTCTGTTTCTCTGTCTGACCTGTCCATCATAGTTTTCATATTTCTTTTTAAAGTGTGGTGTTACACACAGACCACTTTATAGAATGTGTGTGCGTGTGTGTGTACACGGCGGGCTCTGCGTGCGTGTGTGTGTACACGGCGGGCTCTGTGTGTGTGTGTGTACGGCGGGCTCTGTGTGTGTGTGTGTGTGTGTGTGTGTACGGCGGGCTGTGTGTGTGTGTGTGTACACGGCGGGCTCTGTGTGTGTGTGTGTGTACGGCGGGCTGTGTGTGTGTGTGTGTGTGTGTGTGTACGGCGGGGTGTGTGTGTGTGTGTGTGTGTGTGTGTGTGTGTGTACGGCGGGCTGTGTGTGTGTGTGTACGGCGGGCTGTGTGTGTGTGTGTACGGCGGGCTGTGTGTGTGTGTGTACGGCGGGCTGTGTGTGTGTGTGTGTGTACGGCGGGCTGTGTGTGTACGGCGGGCTGTGTGTGTACGGCGGGCTGTGTGTGTGTGTGTGTGTGTACGGCGGGCTGTGTGTGTGTGTACGGCGGGCTGTGTGTGTGTGTGTGTACGGCGGGCTGTGTGTGTGTGTGTGTACGGCGGGCTGTGTGTGTGTGTGTACGGCGGGCTGTGTGTGTGTGTGTGTGTACGGCGGGCTGTGTGTGTGTGTGTACGGCGGGCTGTGTGTGTGTGTGTACGGCGGGCTGTGTGTGTGTGTGTGTACGGCGGGCTGTGTGTGTGTGTGTACGGCGGGCTGTGTGTGTGTGTGTGTGTACGGCGGGCTGTGTGTGTGTGTGTACGGCGGGCTGTGTGTGTGTGTGTACGGCGGGCTGTGTGTGTGTGTGTACGGCGGGCTGTGTGTGTGTGTGTACGGCGGGCTGTGTGTGTGTGTGTGTGTGTGTACGGCGGGCGGGCTGTGTGTGTGTGTGTGTGTGTACGGCGGGCGGGCTGTGTGTGTGTGTGTGTGTGTGTGTGTACGGCGGGCGGGCTGTGTGTGTGTGTGTGTGTGTGTGTGTACGGCGGGCGGGCTGTGTGTGTGTGTGTGTGTGTGTGTGTGTACGGCGGGCGGGCTGTGTGTGTGTGTGTGTGTGTGTACGGCGGGCTGTGTGTGTGTGTACGGCGGGGGCTGTGTGTGTGTGTACGGCGGGCTGTGTGTGTACGGCGGGCGCTGTGTGTGTGTACGGCGGGGGCTGTGTGTGTGTACGGCGGGGGCTGTGTGTGTGTGTGTACGGCGGGGGCTGTGTGTGTGTACGGCGGGGGCTGTGTGTGTGTACGGCGGGGGCTGTGTGTGTGTACGGCGGGGGCTGTGTGTGTGTACGGCGGGGGCTGTGTGTGTGTGTACGGCGGGGGCTGTGTGTGGGGGTGTACGGCGGGCTGTGTGGGGGTGTGTGTACGGCGGGGGCTGTGTGTGTGTGTACGGCGGGGGCTGTGTGTGTGTGTACGGCGGGGGCTGTGTGTGTGTGTACGGCGGGGGCTGTGTGTGTGTGTACGGCGGGGGCTGTGTGGGGGTGTACGGCGGGGGCTGTGTGGGGGTGTACGGCGGGGGCTGTGTGGGGGTGTGTGTGGGGGTGTACGGCGGGCCGTGTGTGTGTACGTACGTGTGTACGGCGGGCCGTGTGTGTGTGTACGTACGTGTGTACGGTGGGCCGTGTACGTGTATGTACGGCGGGGGTGTGTGTGTGTGTACGGCGGGGGTGTGTGTGTGTGTACGGCGGGGGGGGTGCGTACGTACGTGTGCACGGCGGGCCGTGTGTGTGTGTGTGTACACGTACGTGTGTACAGCGGGCTGTGTGTGTGTACACGTACGTGTGTACAGCGGGCTGTGTGTGTGTGTGTGTGTGTACACGTACGTGTGTACAGCGGGCTGTGTGTGTGTGTGTGTACGTGTACGGCGGGCTGTGTGTGTGTGTGTGTGTGTGTGTACGGCGGGGGCTGCGTGGGTGTGTGTACGTACGTGTACACGGCGGGGGCTGCGTGGGTGTGTGTACGTACGTGTGTACGGTGGGCTGCGTGTGTGTATGACGTGTGCGTGTGTACGGCGGGCTGTGTGCGTTTGTGTGTGCGCCCGTACGGGGGGGTGTGTGTGTGTGTACGGCGGGGGGGTGTGTGTGTGTACGGCGGGGGTGGGGGTGTGCGTACGTACGTGTGCACGGCGGGCTGCGTGTGTGTGTGTGTGTGTGTGTGTGTACGGTGTGTGTGTGTGTACGGCGGGCTGCGTGTGTGTGTGTACGGCGGGCTGCGTGTGTGTGTGTACGGCGGGCTGCGTGTGTGTGTGTACGGCGGGCTGCGTGTGTGTGTGTACGGCGGGCTGCGTGTGTGTGTGTGTGTGTGTGTGTACGGCGGGCTGCGTGTGTGTGTGTGTACGGCGGGCTGCGTGTGTGTGTGTGTGTGTGTGTGTGTGTGTGTGTGTGTGTGTGTGTGTGTGTACGGCGGGCTGCGTGTGTGTGTGTGTGTACGGCGGGCTGCGTGTGTGTGTGTGTACGGCGGGCTGCGTGTGTGTGTACGTACGGCGGGCTGCGTGTGTGTGTGTGTGTGTACGTACGGCGGGCTGCGTGTGTGTACGTACGTACGGCGGGCTGCGTGTGTGTGTGTACGTACGGCGGGCTGCGTGTGTGTGTGTACGTACGGCGGGCTGCGTGTGTGTACGTACGTACGGCGGGCTGCGTGTGTGTGTGTACGTACGGCGGGCTGTGTGTGTGTGTACGGCTGTGTGTGTGTGTACGGCTGTGTGTGTATGGCTGTGTGTGTGTGTGTATATGGCTGTGTGTGTGTGTATATGGCTGTGTGTGTGTGTGTGTGTGTGTACGGCTGTGTGTGTGTGTGTGTACGGCTGTGTGTGTGTGTGTGTGTATATGGCTGTGTGTGTGTGTGTATATGGCTGTGTGTGTGTGTGTGTATATGGCTGTGTGTGTGTGTATATGGCTGTGTGTGTGTGTGTGTGTGTACGGCTGTGTGTGTGTGTGTATATGGCTGTGTGTGTGTGTGTGTGTGTATACGGCGGGCTGTGTGTGTGTACGGCTGTGTGTGTGTACGTACGACAGGCTGTGTGTGTGTATGGCTGTGTGTGTGTGTGTGTACGGCGGGCTGTGTGTGTGTACGGCTGTGTGTGTGTACGGCTGTGTGTGTGTACGTACGACAGGCTGTGTGTGTGTGTGTGTACGGCGGGCTGTGTGTGTGTATGGCTGTGTGTGTGTGTGTGTGTGTGTGTGTGTACGGCTGTGTGTGTGTACGTACGACAGGCTGTGTGCGCGCGTGCGTGTACGGCGGGCTTTGTGTGTGTACGGCGGGGGGTTTGTGTACGTACGGCGGGGCGTGCGTGTGTGTGTGTACGGCGGGCTGTGTGTGTGTGTACGGCGGGCTGTGTGTGTGTACGGCGGGCTGTGTGTGTGTGTACGGCGGGCTGTGTGTGCGTGCAGCGGTCTGTGTGTGTGCGCGTGCGGCGGGGTGTGTGTGTGGCGGGCTGTGTGTGTGTACGGCGGGCTCTGTGTGTGTGTACGGCGGGCTGTGTGTGTGTGTGTGTGTGTGTGTACGGCGGGCTGTGTGTGTGTACGGCGGGCTGTGTGTGTGTGTGTGTGTGTACGGCGGGCTGTGTGTGTATGGCGGGCTGTGTGTGTGTGTACGGCGGTGTGTGTGTGTGTGTGTGTGTGTGTGTACGGCTGTGTGTGTACGGCTGTGTGTGTACGGCTGTGTGTGTACGGCTGTGTGTGTACGGCTGTGTGTGTACGGCTGTGTGTGTGTGTACGGCTGTGTGTGTGTGTACGGCTGTGTACGGCGGGCTGTGTGTGTGTGTACGGCTGTGTGTGTGTGTACGGCTGTGTGTGTGTGTACGGCTGTGTGTGTGTGTACGGCTGTGTACGGCGGGCTGTGTGTGTGTACGGCGGGCTGTGTGTGTGTGTGTGTGTGTGTGTGTGTACGGCGGGCTGTGTGTGTGTGTACGGCGGGCTGTGTGTGTGTGTACGGCGGGCTGTGTGTGTGTGTGTGTGTGTACGGCGGGCTGTGTGTGTGTGTGTACGGCAGGCTGTGTGTGTGTGTGTACGGCGGGCTGTGTGTGTGTACGGCGGGCTGTGTGTGTGTGTGTGTGTGTACGGCGGGCTGTGTGTGTGTGTGTGTGTGTACGGCGGGCTGTGTGTGTGTGTGTGTGTGTACGGCGGGCTGTGTGTGTGTGTGTGTGTGTACGGCGGGCTGTGTGTGTGTGTGTGTGTGTGTGTACGGCGGGCTGTGTGTGTGTGTGTGTGTGTGTGTACGGCGGGCTGTGTGTGTGTACGGCGGGCTGTGTGTGTGTACGGCGGGCTGTGTGTGTGTGTGTGTGTACGGCGGGCTGTGTGTGTGTGTGTGTGTGTACGGCGGGCTGTGTGTGTGTGTACGGCGGGCTGTGTGTGTGTGTGTGTGTGTACGGCGGGCTGTGTGTGTGTACGGCGGGCTGTGTGTGTGTGTGTGTGTACGGCGGGCTGTGTGTGTGTACAGCGGGCTGTGTGTGTGTGTGTGTGTACGGCGGGCTGTGTGTGTGTGTGTACGGCGGGCTGTGTGTGTGTACAGCGGGCTGTGTGTGTGTGTGTGTGTGTGTGTGTGTGTGTGTGTGTGTACGGCGGGCTGTGTGTGTGTGTACGGCGGGCTGTGTGTGTGTGTGTACGGCGGGCTGTGTGTGTGTGTGTACGGCGGGCTGTGTGTGTGTGTACGGCGGGCTGTGTGTGTGTGTACGGCTGTGTGTGTGTGTGTGTGTGTGTGTGTGCGGTGGGCTGTGTGTGTGTGCGGCGGGCTGTGTGTGTGTGTGTGTACGGCGGGGTGTGTGTGTACAGCGGGGTGTGTGTGTGTGTGTGTGTGCGTGCGCGCGCACGTGGCAGGCTGTGTGTGTGTGTGTCTGTCTCCGTGTGTGTGTGCGTGTTTAGAAGTGCACCTTAGTGCTTGTAACCTCCACTCGCTGGTTGGTCGTTGTCGGGCAGTGTTGGGTAAAATCGGTCTTTCTGCCAGCATCAGTCAGTGGTATCGACTTTGGTGTGGAGTATCGTGTACTTTTAATGATCTCGGTACCGACTACTAGAATTTTGGTGTCGTGACATCGTGATATCCATGCGTGTGTGTGTGTGTGTGAGAGAGAGAGTCGTGGTCAGGGACACCCCTCCCTCAGTTCAGAGAAGTTTATAGAGCGGCGTGTGTACAGTGTTGCTGCATCAGTGTGGATAATAATGAGATTTAAATATCAATAGTAATGATATAATGAAGCAATAATATTATAATAATAATATAATAAAGAAGAATTAAAAAGTAATGATTACAGATATAGGTAAATAAATATAAATGAAGTGATTGAGTGTAAGGTGTGTGTGTGTGTGTGTGTGTGTACAAGTTACAGGTGAAGGAGAGAGTGAATATATACAGTGAGATGAGATGGGAGCAGTAGCTGTTTCTCAGCATGTGCAGATCAGAGATTAATTTCACTGCAGCAGGTGCGTGACTCCGCCCCCAGTAGCACCTGTATTTGGACTCCGCCCCCAGTAGCACCTGTATTTGCTTTGTTTCTTATAAGATGGAAAACTGTGGTAAGAGCTTGGAGACTTTCTCCAGGTGTTTTTCTGGAAGGTGTTACAGTGAAGGAGAAAGTGTCTCTCACCCTCACCTGTGTTACTCACTCACACTCCTTCTTCCTCTGGAAGACGTGTGTGTGCATTTCTCTGTTGTGAGGCTGTGATCACTGATCCTGCAGTGTGTAAGGTTCTGTGTCTCAGGCGCTGAAGAGATGTTCTACCTGCTTGTATTTTCTATTTAGACCCTGATAACGTTCTACTTTACTTTCACTTTCACTTTCACTTTCCCAGTACAGATGTGCATGTTTACTGGTTTATTGTAATCTGGTGTATTATAATCTGGTTTAGTTTAATCTGGTTTAGTTTAGTGGAGCTGGTCTGAAGCTGAGTGTTAGATGTTGGTGGGTTTGTGAGGTTCAGAGACAGCTGACAGAGGGGACGGGTTTTAGGGCTCTCGGGTTTTAAGGGCTTTATTTTGAAGTGTATTAGAGGAGCGTGACTTAAGATGAGTCCAGAACGTAAGAGATGGTTTTTGAATATTTAGAAATAAGGATATCTGCCTAATTCAGCTCTGCGTGTGTTAGTTGGTGGTGTTCTCTGCACTCTCAGAACATTTGGACAGAATTCTGTATGCAGGGACTCTATGGGGTGTTTGTCCCATCTAGAGAAGTCGTCCTGACCGAGCCCCACACTTCATCCATAATAATAATAATAATAATAATGTCGCACATTTAGCAGCAGATTGTGACGGAGAGGTCTACTCTGTGAATTTGTCTTTAATGGCACAGAAATCTCTTCTTGCTTTCTGTTTTAATGTGTTCACTGCCCGAGTGAAGTCACCTGAAGCTCTGATCTTTAAGCTGAGTTAGTCGTAATGTAGAGTGTGTTCTAGGACAGAGTTTCCCACAGAGTGAATTTCTGCCTGCTTTCCTGTAATCTGGTTCTGTTTGTAAAATCATTATTAGCTTTTGTCTGATTGCCTGTCAGGGTCCAGCTGTGACCGTAGACCTCTAGCAGGTCCAGCTGTGACCGTAGACCTCCAGCAGGTCCAGCTGTGACCGTAGACCTCCAGCAGGTCCAGCTGTGACGGTAGATCTCCCGCAGGCCCAGCTGTGACGGTAGATGGATCTCCAGCAGGCCCAGCTGTGACGGTAGATCTGCAGCAGGCCCAGCTGTGACGGTAGATCTGCAGCAGGTCCAGTTGAAGCTGTAGCCTGTGCAGTGGCTGAAAGCAGGACCAGGTCTTCTGTATAGAAGAGGACTTTCACCTCAGGATGATTGAAATTGAGGCCAGGTGTTGTGGATTGTTCCAGTGACGCTGATAACTCATTGATGTATATGTTGAATATACATCTCTCTCTCTCACTCACTGTATGTGTGTGTGTGTGTGTGTGTGTGTGTGTGTGTATATATATATATATACACACACACACACACACACATACATACATACATACATACATATATATGTATATGCGTGTGTGTGTGTGTGTGGAATGAGGGATTGCCGTGGTGAGATCTGTTAATCAGTGACTTTTGGGCACAGTGTTAGAGGTAGGCAGTGTGTTAATGACTGCAATCACACACACTTGGTGGGTCATTTCACTAACCGCTCATTCAGGTTTTAACCTTTATTCCGATCTTTTTGTCAGCATCACACTGGTTTACAGCTCCTTTTACATTTAGTGTGTGTGTGTGTGTGTGTGTGTGAGAGAGAGAGAGAGAATGAATCTCAGCTTGACTCATTCCGCCTCGTGTGTGAGAATGTGAATGAATTTCGACTTGCTCCTCCGTGTGTGTGTGTGTGTGTGTGTGTGTGTGTGTGTTTCTCCTCCATTTGTTGCTGTTGAAGCGGGTGAACATGTGAAATTAGATTTCCTGCTTAACCCCGCTGCATGATTATTCACATGTGTTAGCAATCAGACCAGCGTCGGCTGCAGTATCGTTCTCATTCAGTAACCTGTAGAACATCAGGAGAACCTTCAGCACTCTGACTGTCTCACTGACCTCACAGAGCGTTAGACAGGTGTCGTCCTGATCTGGGCTTCAGGTCATGTGATGAGAGACAGGTGAGGAAGAGCCTGGGGTTCGGGGTTCTCTCTGCTTTTAAAATAAAGCTATTTAAGCACTTTGCTGAACTTATCACCTGTGATTGGCTGATCCTAAGCCCTGCCCACTCCTGGTTACTGTTGCTATGCAGGATAATGTTAAGAAACCTTTAATCAGTATGAAGTGTTGATTGGAGGCAAGAGAGTGAGGCGTGGCTTGGTGTTCAACGGGACGCTGATTCTGAAACAAACCAATAAATTAACATCATTCAATTAGGACAAAAGTAATGGCACCCTATAAAAGGAGGCCGAGCGTGTGTGTGGTAGCTGATGTGCTGCAGTGGCTGAGCTGTATTACTGTAAGATTTAACACACGCCGTGTTCACAGGGTGCTTTTTCACAGTTTACTCCCTGTTGCCTTTTATGGGGATTTGTGGGCGTGGCCTGGTAGTTCTATGGCAGATTGCTGTTGATCAATGAAGACTTAAATGTGAAGATAATTGTGAGAGAATTTTTGTGAAAGGTGATAAATGAGGCCGTGTGTGTTTTAAAGTGAGATTAAAGAGAGAGTAGACCATAATGAGCTCTGTGGTGCTAACAGGAAATGCTTTGTGTTGATGTTTCTCAGCACTTCCTGTGCAGTTCCCGTCACACTGCTGCCGCTGTTGTGTGTTTATTTCCTCAGTAATATAGTGTTCTTAATATACAGAACATCTGTAAAAATGTGTGTGCTCTTGTGACGTGTGTCCGTGTGTGTGCTCACCATCCATTCACAACTCTCGCTGTGTGTGTGTGTGTGTGAAATAGGTCAGTCCCTCTTCATTCCTCTTCCTCTATACCAAAGTGTGTAGCTGTTTCGTCAGGAGCTCTAAGGGAGTGTGTGAATATATGAATGTGCTACTGCTACATGCTCATGTGTTGAACGTCTTCACTGTTCAGTGATGGAGACTCGAGTGCAGAACTGTTTGTGGTAATTGTAGTGCTAAAGCTATCATAGCATAACTGTTCATATGAACTGAGGTCCAGAGCATCTTTATGGTGTTTAAGTGGAACCGTCCTCAGTAATCTCAGTGATCTTTAGTCTGCACCATATGGGGACATCCTCAGCAGCATGTGACCTCCAACTGATGAGAACTCCAACCAGAAGTAGGACATCAGGATGGATCAGGCAGGTCTGGAGAGCAGAAGGGTCAGGATCACTGGCATCTCAGGAGCATCATGTGCAGCTCGACACAGAGAGAGAGAGAGAGAGAGAGAGAGAGAGAGAGAGAGAGAGAGAGAGAGATTATTAGGTATGATAATTGTCCTGTAATGTTTAAGGAATGGTGACGGTGAACGGACAAACCGCGCCCAAGCAAACTGGACCAGCAAAAGTGGTGAGAGCAGGAAACCCCTGATCCAGCAGAGGAGGAAAGGTTGGAGTTTTTGGAGATGCGACCAACTGGCAGACGTCCAGAGAGATCACCACCAAGGAAGTGCAGGGGTGTAAGAAGGCATCAGCGAACATGGAGTTTAAAGAGAAGAGGGACGGCAAGGAGACGATGGAAGAGAAGAGGGACGGCGAGGAGACGATGGAAGAGAAGAGGGACGGCGAGGAGACGGAGGAAGAGAAGAGGGACGGCGAGGAGACGATGGAAGAGAAGAGGGACGGCGAGGAGACGATGGAAGAGAAGAGGGACGGCGAGGAGACGATGGAAGAGAAGAGGGACGGCGAGGAGACGGAAGAGGAGAGGGACGGCGAGGAGACGGAAGAGGAGAGGGACGGCGAGGAGACGGAAGAGGAGAGGGACGGCGAGGAGACGGAAGAGGAGAGGGACGGCGAGGAGACGGAAGAGGAGAGGGACGGCGAGGAGACGGAAGAGGAGAGGGACTGAAGAGAAGAGGGACGGCGAGGAGACGATGGAAGAGAAGAGGGACGGCGAGGAGACGATGGAAGAGAAGAGGGACGGCGAGGAGACGGAAGAGAAGAGGGACTGAAGAGAAGAGGGACGGCGAGGAGACGGAAGAGAAGAGGGACGGCGAGGAGACGGAAGAGAAGAGGGACGGCGAGGAGACGGAAGAGAAGCAGAAGATCAAGTTGGAAGATTCAGGAGAGGAGAAGACCGAAGACTTGAACAAGAACAACGCTTTCAGGAAGAAAGGAAATAAGCATATGTGGGTTCCTCTGATGATCGAGATGAAGTCTGAGGGACCACGAGAGTGCTCGGACTCCAGGGACAACGCACGCCAGGGGGAAACTCCCAGAATGCACCACAACAACAAGAACAAGCTCAGAGTCTGGCACAGAGGGAAATACGAGCGTAATCAGAGATGATCATGACAAGGGGAGGGGCGGGGGAGGGGGAGGTCACTATGACGATCAGTACAGCTCACACTAAATCTCAAGTGGAGTGTGTGTGTGTGTGTGTGTGAGTGTGTGTGTGAGGTGTTTATCCAGGTCTGGTGCACTTGTGTACGTTTCCTCATATTTCTGTGGATTACTAAGAAATTCTTCCTGATGTTCTGATTAGAACTGTGTGTGAGCGCGAGTGTGTGTGTGCGCTTGTGAATTGATGATGATTTATGTTTGGTTGTAGAGAAGATGCCAAGGGGAAACTTCCTTGAGTCATCACTCAAACACATGCTGTCTCTCTCTCTGTCTGTATGTCTCTCTGTCAGTTTCTCCCTGTCTGTATGTCTCTCTCTGTTTCTCTCTGTATGTGTCTCTCTCTCTCTGTATGTGTGTGTCTCTCTCTCTGTATGTGTGTGTCTCTCTCTCTGTATGTGTGTGTGTCTCTCTCTCTGTATGTGTGTGTGTCTCTCTCTCTGTATGTGTGTGTGTCTCTCTCTGTATGTGTGTGTGTCTCTCTCTGTATGTGTGTGTGTCTCTCTCTGTATGTGTGTGTCTCTCTCTCTGTATGTGTGTGTCTCTCTCTCTGTATGTGTGTGTCTCTCTCTCTGTATGTGTCTCTCTCTCTCTCTGTATGTGTCTCTCTCTCTGTATGTGTCTATCTCTCTCTGTATGTGTGTGTCTCTCTCTCTGTATGTGTCTCTCTCTCTCTGTATGTGTCTCTCTCTCTCTGTATGTGTCTCTCTCTCTCTGTATGTGTCTCTCTCTCTCTCTCTGTATGTGTCTCTCTCTCTCTGTATGTGTCTCTCTCTCTCTGTGTGTGTCTCTCTCTCTCTCTGTGTGTGTCTCTCTCTCTCTGTATGTGTCTCTCTCTCTCTGTGTGTGTCTCTCTCTCTCTGTATGTGTCTCTCTCTCTCTCTCTGTATGTGTCTCTCTCTCTCTGTATGTGTCTCTCTCTCTCTGTGTGTGTCTCTCTCTCTCTGTGTGTGTCTCTCTCTCTCTGTATGTGTGTCTCTCTCTCTCTCTGTATGTGTCTCTCTCTCTGTATGTCTCTTCCTCTATGCATCATGTGTAATACAGTATGCTGTAGTAATAATTTCAGTGTTGTGTGTGTGTGTGTGTGTGTGTGTGTCTGTCTGTACAGGAAGTGGCAGTGGCCCGCTCCACACAGACGGCTGTCTCACGTTACTCAGCCTCAGTTTTCTCTTTTCCGTATGCAACAGGAAATGGATGTATATTACATAAGAGGTGGGGGGTGGAGTCTCTGTGGGGTGGAACTGTTTACCATTACTCAACATTTTCCCCCGTGTGTGTGTGCGTGTGAGAGAGAGAGAGAGATCAGTGGCAGGAAGATGACTTTCATTTCTACTTGACTGAGCAGGAGGCTCTCTCTGTATCAGATAAGAGAATGTTTGAGTTTGGAGATTTCTGATGGTGCTGTGATGATGGTGAAGGTGATGGTGAAGATGGCTGTGAATGAAGGACACACACTTACACACACGGGCTCTTTGCTCGGATCTCTCATCATACCATGTTTAACATGTTTTAGCATCAAATTAACATTTACATCATTCACTTTCAATCAGTTTCACTTTCTACTCTGATCTGCTGAATTAATATTTAAATCAGTCCGTGGGGGGGGGGGGGGTGATCCTGCATCGGTTTGAGCTTCTAGACTTCTAGGATTTGAAGCCGAATCAATACGTACAGGTTATAAATCTGAATTGGAGTCCGAGGTTGCGTTCACACCTGGCTTTAACGTGTGTTCTGGGTGATGGGATAGTCAGGTGTGAACAGGGTCCGGAAGGTGTGTCTAGAAGGTGAAGGACAACAACTAATTGCCCTCACTGTGAGACTGTCTGGCTCTGAAGGTTCGAGCTCTCTGCTGTAAGCTAATGGATAAAGACGCCGCTGTTGCAGCAGAAACCAGCTGCTTCTCATAGTTTCACTCATCACCTCAAGTTTCGTTAGAAGACCACCTGATTAAAATGTTTAAACAGTTTGTGAATCCATGAGATTAGCTATTAGGGACATTTCTGCCTGAAGATAAATACTGCAGAAGACGGATATAATAAACGTGTGTGTGTGACTGCTTCTCTCCAGCAGAAACCATCTATGTAATCCATTCACAAGTGCTCACTGAAGATGTGTTCAAAATGCCAGGTGTGTCGCTGTTCGATTGCGATCCACTCACCCTGGACAGGTCTTATTGCCAGGTGTGGATGTGGCCAGAGTCGACGCGCTCAGGACACGACTCTGAATCGGTTTCGGAGTCGACGCGTTCGGGGCACGACTCTGAATCGGTTTCGGAGTCGACGCGTTCGGGGCACGATTCTGAATCGGTTTCGGAGACGACGCGTTCGGGGCACGACTCTGAATCGGTTTCGGAGTCGACGCGTTCGGGGCACGACTCTGAATCGGTTTCGGAGTCGACGCGTTCGGGGCACGATTCTGAATCGGTTTCGGAGTCGACGCGTTCGGGGCACGACTCTGAATCGGTTTCGGAGTCGACGCGTTCGGGACACGACTCTGAATCGGTTTCGGAGCCGACGCGTTCGGGACACGACTCTGAATCGGTTTCGGAGCCGACGCGTTCGGGACACGACTCTGAATCGGTTTCGGAGCCGACGCGTTCGGGACACGACTCTGAATCGGTTTCGGAGCCGACGCGTTCGGGACACGACTCTGAATCGGTTTCGGAGCCGACGCGTTCGGGGCACGACTCTGAATCGGTTTCGGAGCCGACGCGTTCGGGGCACGATTCTGAATCGGTTTCGGAGACGACGCGTTCGGGACACGACTCTGAATCGGTTTCGGAGCCGACGCGTTCAGGAATCAGTTTTTCAGTGTAGTGCTGTGTTGTGAGTTTGAATCTGAATCAGTTTAATTTGACTCGCAGGAAGGTTGTATTTTTATTGTTGGAGTTTTAGAAATGGAGGGAAGAGAAAATAGGAGCTGGAGAGAAACTGAAGAGAAGAGAGGGGGAGGGAGGTTGGTGAACGAGAGGCCAAATGAAGAGCAAAAGGGGAGGAGCAGTGTGTGTATGTGTGTGATGGGGGGATGTTGGTTGAAGTTGAAGCGATGCATTCCTCACCCACCCCCTCTCTTGCATGCGCACGCTCAGCCTCTAATCGAGGACACACACACACACACACACACACGCACACAAAATCTCCGGCCTGGTTTATCTCACATCTCCATAATTCCCTCAGCTCATCTGATTATGCTGTCCAGGTTAAGGACACACACACAGAGATGTGTGTGTGTGTGTGTGTGTGTGTGTGTACACATACACACACTCGCCAAGACGCGCAGATGTGGCTGTAAACACACACACACACACACACACACACACACACACACACACACACACACGTGCTCCTGCGGCAGCACAAAGGGCTTTGGGTTGGAGGCTGGGTTTCAGCAGGTGGGAGGCCCGGCAGCTGCTCCACTTTAACTACTGCCTGCTCCTTTTGTTCTTTATGAATTGTAAAGACTGAATGAATGAGTTTGGGGTGTGTGTGTGTGTGTGTCCTTTTGTTGGTGAGGGGGAGAAAAGGCTTGGGTGGAGGGGCAGGGATTAGAGGATGGCTTGAGAGTCAGTTACAACTGACCTAACTGAAGTGGGGAATAAAAAGGAGAAAAGAAAAAGACTTGAAAACTTGATTGAGGGGTAAAATGATGAAGGGGACTCTGTGCTGTGTCTAAAACTGCATTTTGTTCACTAAGTAGTGCACTATTTTGAGAGTTTTACCATTTTGTAGAGTTCTCCAGAAGCTTTGTCTCCCCAATACGGCCACAGTGCACTGGAGTAGTTCCAGTGATCCATACAGGGAGTAGGGAGTAGGGCACAGTGTACAGCCTGTAGGGTATAGGGAGTAGGGCACAGGATACAGCGAGTAGGGCACAGGATACAGAGAGTAGGGAGTAGGGCACAGGATACAGCGTGTAGGGCACAGGATACAGAGAGTAGGGAGTAGGGCACAGGATACAGCGTGTAGGGCACAGGATACAGAGAGTAGGGAGTAGGGCACAGTGTACAGCCTGTAGGGTATAGGGAGTAGGGCACAGGATACAGCGAGTAGGGCACAGGATACAGAGAGTAGGGAGTAGGGCACAGGATACAGCCTGTAGGGAGTGGGGCACAGGATACAGCCTGTAGGGAGTGGGGCACAGGATACAGGGAGTAGGGCACAGGACACAGCAAGTAGGGAATAGGGCACAGGATACAGCGAGTAGGGTGCAGGATACAGCCTGTAGGGAGTAGGGCACAGGATACAGCGAGTAGGGTGCAGGATACAGCCTGTAGGGAGTAGGGCACAGGATACAGCGAGTAGGGTGCAGGATACAGCCTGTAGGGCACAGGATACAGCAAGTAGGGTGCAGGGTACAGCGAGTAGGGCGCAGGATACAGCCGGTAGGGAATAGGGCACAGGATACAGCCGGTAGGGAGCAGGATACAGCCTGTAGGGAGTAGGGCACAGGATACAGCCTGTAGGGAGTAGGGCACAGGATACAGCGAGTAGGGTGCAGGGTACAGCCTGTAGGGAGTAGGGCACAGGATACAGCGAGTAGGGTGCAGGGTACAGCCTGTAGGGAGTAGGGCACAGGATACAGCGAGTAGGGTGCAGGGTACAGCCTGTAGGGAGTAGGGTGCAGGATACAGCGAGTAGGGTGCAGGGTACAGCGAGTAGGGTGCAGGATACAGCCTGTAGGGATTAGGGCACAGGATACAGCCGGTAGGGAGTAGGGCACAGGATACAGCCTGTAGGGAGCAGGGCACCTGCTTCCTTAAGTTTTACACTGAAACATGTCTGAGTCTGGGCAGGAAGTGCAGGGCGTTGGGCAGGAAGTGCAGTATGTTGTGTACTGTGTTTTTGTATAAACTCTTCTCTCTTAGCTGTACACGAGTGGTCATAAACAGATTGTTATTGTGCAGTCCGAGATCCGTTTTCTGTTATTTATGTTAAAATGTATAAAATGTTCCTAATTTATTCCTGTACTCTCTCCCTGCAGGTCTTAATCGGCTGACGCGGCGTTCCCTGATGTGAGTTAAGGAAACATGGAGTGACATGCTGCAGATTAGCTAGCGGATTAGCTGTTGCTTTAGAGGACGTGTGCAGTGCATGTTTTCTTTTTTTCCCCACTTTGTCCATCTGAACATCAAACATGGCCGACCCGGGAATGATGAGTCTCTTCGGAGATGATGGGAATTTATTCTCGGATGGTCTAGAAGGCTTGGGGGATTGTGGGTACCCCACCCAAGGCCAAGCCAATCCGATGAACCAACAGATGACGCACGAGCACCAAGCTTACAGCCAGATTCCTTCTTCCCTCCACCTTCCCACTCCTGCTGTTCCCCCTCAGCCCAAAATGGGACACCACTTTGACCATTTCGGGCAGTATGACCCTCAAGGAGGCCGGATGATGGCGAACGGTCCTGCCCCTGGCCCGGCTAACGGGATTTCGTCTCCTCATTCACGCTACCATGGAGGGAACGGCACAGCTGGTGGGCATCACGTCTACACAGGAGCACAGGGTGATGGGAGAGGAGCAGGAGCAGGACAGTCGTTCCAGGACGGCGGAGGAGCCACACCCGGAAGTAACTGGGGTCCTCAAGGGATGCAGATGCCTGACCAAAATCGAGCACAGTTTCCCCAGTCACAGCAGCAGCAAGTTCACGGTCACCAAATGGGTCCTTACATGGGACGCACTGAATTTGGTGGAATGCAGGGGCATAGCCAGACTCCGACTCCGCCAAGGATGAACCACTTTCCTCAAGGTTTGCCTCAGGAAGCGAACCGTTTCATGGGACACATGGGAACCAATATGGCGTCTCCGGCCATGCGGCATCCGTCTCAGACTCCGCAGCATCAGCAGGCTGCTCAGCAGTTTCTGCATCATCACCCGGAGTTTCCCCAAAGTCCATCAAAGCAGCAGCAGCAGCAGCAGCAGATGATGGGAGGACGAGGCCACCAGAACATGGGCTTTAGTATGAACAACCAGCAAGTCGCTAACAGCAGCTCAGGTCAATACGCTCCTTATCCTCAATATGGCGGCCTGAATCAGGGATTAGCCAACACTTCAGGGATGAGCCTCAATACCAGCAGTAACCCCAATGCTCCTGTGCAGTGTTACCCCACCCCTGCAGGGCCACAGTGTTACCCAGTCAACCAGTTACCCCCTCAGAATATGCATCCGACACAGCCCAAAATGCCCCAGCAGCAGCCGCAGCAGCAACACCTCGCTCCTCCACCGACTCCTCAGGGATCTTACGCTTCTCCGCCTTCCATGTCACCCATGAGGAGCCTGGGGGGCAACCCTGCTGGAACGCCGCCCCCTCAAAGGTGCCAGGGTCAGATCTCGCACCCGCAGCAGCATCCTCAGATGTACGGCACCTTGTCGCCCAATCAGAGAGCGATGAGCGCGCCCAATCACACAGAGGTTCTCCCACCGCAGCTGCAGACATCTACGCTGCAGTTCCAGCAGGTGCAGCAGGTGAGAAGTCCACCTGCGCTGTCTGTGCCCCAGCAGCCCCCGGGCTCGTCTCCACCGCTCCCGCAGGGGAACTGGGCCTCCAGCACACACTCGTCACCACCAGCTAACCACCAAGTGCCTCACATGCAGGTGTGTGTGTGTGTGTGTGTGTGTGTGTGTGTGTATGCAGGGAGAAGGGTAGATTAGTGGGTAGATATGGAACATTGTCTCTTTGTGCAGGTGAGTTGGGGGTGGGGGATAAAGCAAAGTCATGTCATTAGGTGTGTGTGTGTGTTTGGTCTTTCGGAAAGTCCTCGTTGTGTGCAGGTGGGTGGTTGAGGGGCTTCCTTTGAAGTTGGGAAATATTTTTATTTTCTTTGATCTTTGTATATAAAAAGTACAAATTATGCTAATTTATACAATTATCTGTCACCTCCACATTATAACCTTTTATAGTGTTAATGAGTGTTAATGATGTACATAGTCGCACCAGTGACCTTAACGTTATGTTGGAATGTGTGAACATTTAGTGTGTGTGTGGTGCTGAAACCTGGACCAGAGCTGAGGTCAGTGATGGTGTGTGTGTGTGCGTGTGCGTGTGTGAGGTCAGTGATGAAGAGTAGTGATCAGCTTAGCTTAAATGGTTATTTATGCTTGTTGTCATGGTTACAGTGAGGCTTTAGAGCTGGGATTAAACTTTTGACCAGATAAACACTAATGATAAACCACAGCCAATCAGAAACCAGGATCTACTGTGTTGGACTAGTAGTACTGTGTGTGAGAGAGAGTGCAGAGCATTGTGGGAAATGCATTTTTTACTGCAGTTTATTTCCTGTGCTGTGTATCCTGACTCCGCCTCCACACACAGGCGCCACTGTGCTAATCTCTTAAACCCACCCACCCCACCCCCCTACAGAGGGGAAATGGTCTCTTCCTGCTCACTCCTCCCAGTCTGCACTCCTTCCTCTCTGACTCTCTCACTCTCTCACTCTCTTCTGTGTGTCTCTCTCCCTCTCCTCTGTGTCTCTCTCTCTCTCTCTCTCTCTCTCTCTCCCTCTCCTCTGTGTGTCTCTCTCTCGCTGTGTCTCTCTCCCTTTGTGTGTGTCTCTCTCTCTCCCTCAGTGTTACTCTCTTGGTCAGGGTCTATCTCTCACTCAGTGCTTTTTTTCAATCTCTGTTTTTCAATCTCAACCCCCCCCCCCCCCACCCCGTCTCCCTCAATCTCCCTCTTGGTCTCCTCACTGTCTGTCTCTCATATCTCTCTAATCCCCCTTTTCATGGTCTCTTTCTCTCTTCTTTCTTTTCCTGTCTCTCTCTCCTCTCACTGTTACACTCTTCATTTCTATCTGTCTCACTCCTCCGCTCACTCATTCTGTACATTTCACTCTCTCTCAGTCCTGACATCTCTCTCTGTCTCTTCCTCTATCCCCCCCTCTGTGTGTACTGATGTGTGAGGTAATGGTGGTCAGATGGAGGAGGGGTCAGTAGGGAAGACAGATTAGTGCAGGTCATGTGACTTGGCTGTGCAGTGAGACCTCTTCCTTTCCTGACCTCTTTACACACAATGACTGGTCTTTAATGTCCCTGTGCAGACACACACACACACACACACATATATATATTATACATTTTATATATATATATATAATATAATATTTGTGTGTGTGTATACACACATGTATATACACTTATAAATATATATATATATTGTGTGTATACGTGTGTGTATATACACACGTGTGTGTGTGTGTGTGTGTGTATATGTATATATATATATATATATATATATATATATATATATATATATATATATACATACACATACACACACATTATTATAATATTTATATATATATATATATATATATATATATATATATATATATATATATATATATATATATATGTGTGTGTGTGTGTGTGTACATGTGTATACGTGTGTATATATACATGCACATGTATACACATACACATGATGACTGGTCTTTAATGTCCCTGTGCAGCCTGCAGTGGTGTTTCTGTCCTACACTCTCTCTCTCTCTCTCTCTCTCTCTCTCTCTCTCTCTCTCTCCCTCTCCCCCCGTGTCTTCCTCTCCTGGTAGTGAGCTGACATTTGAGGATGTCAGGATTAATTTGCACTCCTCCCTGTGCGTGCGTGTATATATATATATGTGTGTGTGTGTGTATGTGTGTGTGACCTACATGTTGAGCGGCCGTACTGCTCCTCGCTCGTGTGCGCTCGTCTCCTAGCCTCAGGGCTCATAAGCTTTCGTTTCTTTCTTTTGTGATTTCTTTTTCTTCTCTTTTCTTTCCTCCTTCTGTATAGTGTGTGTATGTGTGCGCATATATGGTGTGTGTGGTGTGATGCAGGCCTCCGGAGCAGCTGTGGTGCTGTTTAATTATTGAGGTTAGGCTGTCTCGTCATGACACTTCTGCAGCTTTAGGCAAATATTTGATGAGGGATAGCTTGTGTGTGTGTGTGTGTGTGTGTGTGTGTGTGTGTGTGTGTGTGTGTGTGTTCTGGAGCTCACTGCTGAGGTGATGAAAAGGAATTTTACTGATCCATACAAAGTTCACACTCCGCTTTGTAAAACTGAATCACACAAGAAAAGGAAAGAGACTGGGATCTGTTTTATTTAACGCTTTAACCCCCAACACTGAACGTGTGTGTGTGTGTGTGTGTGTGTGTGCACGCGCTCATTACTGACTTTAGTTGTGTATCCTAAACACACTCCAGTGTACAGAGTTTCTCCACTGTGGGGTTAGGGTGGTTATGAACCCAGACACTGACACCTGATGTCATAACGAGCGTTACTATCAGCCGTCCAATCAGCAGACACGGCTCTGAAACATGACCTGCCCCCTGCAGCAATATTTATTAATGAAATAAACTTTTCCATCACTTCTTTCACAGTGTTATCTATGTAGAATTCTCCGTTATAAAATGCAGATAGAGTTTTCTGGGAAATACGGGACCGTGGCGTGTGAATAAAGAGTTTCCACACGTCAGCTGATTAATAAGCCACGCCTCCTCAGAGTCTGAGGCCTTCTGTGTGGATGAGAGAACGCTTAAAAACTCAGAAATGAGGAAACTGAACTGCGCTCTGTACTGTGTGTGTGTGTGTGTGTTTCTGTCTGTCTCATTGCTGCTGTTCTGCATAAATAAAAGGCGAGTGTGTGACTGAGAACAGTTCTGCTTGGTACCCATACACCCAGCAGTGCAGAAGCTACAATGGTGTGTGTGAGAGAGAGAGAGTGATGTATCCCGGTTCAAAGAGGCTGGTGAAGCCCTGTGTCAGTAAGACAGTTTAAAGGGGTTGGTGGTCAGGAGCATGCCGGAGTTCAGGCCGTGAATCTGGGGTCTGATGTGTAAATGGGGTCGGAGTCTGACGTGTAGGTGCCGGGTTTCATCAGATGAATTGGGTGTTAGCTCATTGCTCGTCTGCAGCACGCGGGGGGTGGAGGAGGAGGATAAAAAGCCTCCTTCAGGGAGTATTTAGCTCTCGTTGTATGCACTCTGCCTGCTAGATCCCCCCCATCCCCCCCCCGGGAGGTGAAACTTTATACGGCGCATATCGCATTCTGTACGGCGGCGGCTGTGCAATTAGAGATGCAGCGAGCGTCCTGTTGTCATTCATGCGATTGATTATTGGATGAGGTGAAGAGATGAGATGTTTATGGGTAGAAGCTGCAGCGGTGCAGGAGGTGGTGAGGGTGGAGGTGCTGGAGGAGGTGGATGTGGTGCTCTCTGTGACCTTGTGATCATTTCACATGCAAAATGCACCTCACGCTTTTAGTCCGTTACAGGAAATTTGCATTTTACCACCAACATGAGGCACGAAACCATGACGCAGAACAACCCCAAGATCATTTAGGTGCATTTTCCCCCACCTCCGTAATCACACTCGCGCTTTACGTTTCATTTATAAACCGACTCCGTAATCACACTCGCGCTTTACGTTTCGTTTATAAACCGACTCCGTAATCACACTCGCGCTTTACGTTTCATTTATAAACCGACTCCGTAATCACACTCGCGCTTTACGTTTCGTTTATAAACCGACTCCGTAATCACACTCGCGCTTTACGTTTCGTTTATAAACCGACTCCGTAATCACACTCGCGCTTTACGCTTCGTTTATAAACCGACTCCGTAATCACACTCGCGCTTTACGTTTCGTTTATAAACCGACTCCGTAATCACACTCGCGCTTTACGCTTCGTTTATAAACCGACTCCGTAATCACACTCGCGCTTTACGTTTCGTTTATAAACCGACTCCGTAATCACACTCGCGCTTTACGTTTCGTTTATAAACCGACTCCGTAATCACACTCGCGCTTTACGTTTCGTTTATAAACCGACTCCGTAATCACACTCGCGCTTTACGTTTCGTTTATAAACGACTCCGTAATCACACTCGCGCTTTACGTTTCGTTTACAAACCGACTCCGTAATCACACTCGCGCTTTACGTTTCGTTTATAAACCGACTCCGTAATCACACTCGCGCTTTACGCTTCGTTTATAAACGACTCCGTAATCACACTCGCGCTTTACGTTTCGTTTATAAACCGACTCCGTAATCACACTCGCGCTTTACGTTTCGTTTATAAACCGACTCCGTAATCACACTCGCGCTTTACGTTTCGTTTATAAACCGACTCCGTAATCACACTCGCGCTTTACGCTTCGTTTATAAACCGACTCCGTAATCACACTCGCGCTTTACGCTTCGTTTATAAACGACTCCGTAATCACACTCGCGCTTTACGCTTCGTTTATAAACCGACTCCGTAATCACACTCGCGCTTTACGCTTCGTTTATAAACCGACTCCGTAATCACACTCGCGCTTTACGCTTCGTTTATAAACCGACTCCGTAATCACACTCGCGCTTTACGCTTCGTTTACAAACCGACTCCGTAATCACACTCGCGCTTTACGCTTCGTTTACAAACCGACTCCGTAATCACACTCGCGCTTTACGCTTCGTTTACAAACCGACTCCGTAATCACACTCGCGCTTTACGCTTCGTTTACAAACCGACTCCGTAATCACACTCGCGCTTTACGCTTCGTTTACAAACCGACTCCGTAATCACACTCGCGCTTTACGCTTCGTTTACAAACCGACTCCGTAATCACACTCGCGCTTTACGCTTCGTTTACAAACCGACTCCGTAATCACACTCGCGCTTTACGCTTCGTTTACAAACCGACTCCGTAATCACACTCGCGCTTTACGCTTCGTTTATAAACCGACTCCGTAATCACACTCGCGCTTTACGCTTCGTTTATAAACCGACTCCGTAATCACACTCGCGCTTTACGCTTCGTTTATAAACCGACTCCGTCCCAAGGGAAGTGTGTAGATGTGTGTGTGTGTGTGTGTGTGTGTGTGAGAAAGAACACTAGTGTAATTTTTTTTCATTGAGAATGGTTAATGATAAATGTGTGCTTGTGAAAGACGCTGTACAAGATGAATGAATATTGGTTAGAAATAAATTTAGATCGTCCAATCAGCTGCTTTCCCTCAGACTCCAGTGGTGGTTATTTGCCTGCCTCTCTGTCTGTCCGCCCCTGTCTGTCCGCCCCTGTCTGTCCGCCCCTGTCTGTCCTGTAAATGAAAGGCAGTGTCACAGCTTTGCTCGTGTCTCTGAAAGCCCTGAAGCTGTGTTGGTATCTGTCCATCCCTTCCTCTCCTCCACACTAAGGTTTTTCTCTTCCCTCTTCACAGCATTCTCCATCAGACGCTTCCCAAACCCCGTCCTCCACCCACATGCCCACCCCGAGCTCCACCCTGCAGCTGGGCAGCTGTGAGACTCAGCCTCCCGACAGCGAGCCCAAGCCCAAAAAGAAGAAGAAGAAGAAAGCGAAGGCTGGTGAGGAGGCGGCGGGGGTAAAGGACCAGGATGTTGGCGTGGATGTGGGTGGAGCATTAGGAGGTTCAGGAGGTGATGGAGAGACGTCTCCACCTGAGAAGAAGAGAAAAAAGAAACCAAAGGAGAAAGAGGCCAAGGAAACGAAAGAGCCCAAGACCCCCAAAACTCCCAAAACACCTAAAGCTCCCAAAACACCCAAAGAACCCAAAGAGGTGAAGGAGAAGAAAGTCAAGACGACCACGCCCAAACCCAAGAGCACCAAGAAGCCCAGGTACAGCACTAAACTTTTTTTTTTTAAAAAAGTCTCCACACGCTGGGGTGTTTACCTGCCCCCACACCCACACCTGCAGCAGCACAGTGACGGGGTGAACAGGCCACGCCCATGAGAGACCAGACCGTGTGAGCACTGCTAGACCGAGCTTTTTAATAAATCCCCCATGCTCTAGAAAATTCTAACAGGACTGGATACCCATAATGCCCTGTGTGTGTGTGTGTGTGTGTGTGTGTGTGTGTGTCAGTCGTTAGCTACAATGGTGTATTCAGTGTCAGTGAGCTCCATCTGCATCAGGACACAACTCTCTCTGTTCCCCACACATGACCTAATGCATCATGGGTAATCTGCAGGAGGTAGAGTCCTCACTGTGGCCACGCTCGTAGATGGATGAATGAAAATATCCTTATCCTATAAATCACAGCTCACACACCATTTTTGTCTTATTAATTAAAGCTCACACAGCTGTTAGATGGCCACACTGTGTGTGTGTGTGTGTGTGTGAGAGAGAGACAGCGAG